>NW_027279898.1:222500-285315 GCF_046629955.1 Centroberyx affinis
TTTTTACATCCATGCAGGACAGTGGATATAATGAATATACATTCTCAGTTAAGTGCTCGTCAGTTCAGACTGCCACAGAATAAAACCAAGAGGCGAGGGTTGCATAGAGGTCCTTGAACATTCTTATTAAAACCTGATTCCAAGCTACTGCAATTATTAGGGCTGGGAGGCGACAATCTTAGCCACATAATCTGCACGTCATACACACCAATGCACAAAGATGGAATTAACAGACCTACAGGAAAAACAGGTTGGTCGAGTCTGAAGTGGTTCTCATTGCAAAGGTAAAAAAAAACAAAAACACAGATTTACAAGGAGCAACTGAACTCAGAAGGATTAGGAATGTCAAAACTGCAATAGCTTTATAAATGGTCTCCATTAAGAAAAATAGACTGATTTTTTTTTTTTTTTTACAGTGGTGCTCTGTAAGATACACATTATAATAACATTAGAGATTATACATCAAACAATAAATACAGTCCACAAAATCAGAAACATTGTGCAACTGAAGAGGTGTGATGATCAAACGAGAGAACAAAGGTGATTTCCCTAAATGGTCTACAGGCAATATGTTGGTATGAATATTGTGGAAAAACAAAATATAATGATGCTTTTTCAACATCTGTGCTGCTTGGAAAAAAAAAACAAGTAAAAAAAGATGTCGGAATGAGAAATTCATTTCTGTAATACCCCGAGGCTAGATTATTTTTGATTAGCAAAAGAAGAAAATTCTAATTTACTAATATTGATTTGGATAAAGAAATAATTTGCTTGATATCTGTGTTAAGACTTGACCTGAAGAAAAAAAAAACATGTAATGTGTTACTACTAAAAGTGGCCTTCACAGTACTGCATCAAACCCCTTCGAGACACACACACACACACTCAAATAATCCCAGATACACACTGACCGGACACGTACTCTCACACACACACATTATTATTCAGCCCCAGATGATGCCTCTAGACTAATACATATTTGACTTATTCCATCCCAAGCAGCACTGACACTCCTATCTTGCCTAAGTAGTTCTCTACCGGATGCAGGTCGAAAAGGGAAAATGCCGCAAAAAGCACAACGCAGAGACAGAGATGAGGCACAATCTTCTCATCGTCATCTTCATGATGCCCACAGAGGATTCTGGGAGGACACAAGCTAACCCTACCACTGACCGCAGATCAGATATTTACCCTACAATATTTAAAAAAAGGATCTGATCTGCTGCGGGATGGGTGCTCAGGCTCAGCTTCCTCCAGAGGAGTAGTAGTAGTGGCTTGCAGGCTGGTGGCTGGTCGTTTGGTGCTTGCTTGGTGCTGGAGGGGAGAGGGGAGAGGGGAGGGGGGAGGGGGGAGGGGGGACTGTGAGCAGCGTTGTCCCGTGCGAGAGGATTCAAGGCTTCAATCCTGGGCGGCGACGGGCTGAGCGCCGGCCTCTTCCAGCAGGGTGTGCGTGTCCAGCTCCGGGTCGCAGTGGCAGGACCGGGAGCAGGGCGCGGCGTCCGGGACAGGTGGCTCGCTGGGCTCCAGCGGGGAGTCCGTGGGGGGCGGAGAGGGCGAGTCGGCGCCCGGGTCGGAGGCGGCGGCACCGGGGACGCCGTCGTCCTGCCCGCTCAGGCTCTGCACCTTCTTGCTGAGCTCGTTGCGTTCGACCTTCAGCGCCCGCCGCAGCTTCTCCAGCCGCTGGACTTTGCCCTGGAGCGCCTCGAACTCGTGGTCCCGCACCGTTTTCTACACAAAACACATACCAACAGTCACTCGACCATGGTCAATTTGCAGCAGCCACCATGTCTGAATTATACAATTTAAATACTTAACATAAATATACAAATAAGATGCACTCAATAGTTTGTATCAAGCCACTGCAAATTTCAGTCATATATACAGATATTACATATAGTATATATGACTGAAATTTGCAACGACATAATACTCACATATACCCACCACATGTCTTTTTAGTATTGTGATGTGATTATGTGAATTGATATGGTTTAGGGGACAAATTGAACAAAAATTGATTTTAACATTTCTGTTCATATTTCCATCCACATTTAATTTACCAGGCAAAATAAATGTAAACAGTGTAGACTTCTGTGTGCTGTAGCACTAACTGTAATCACAAACACACACTGAAAATGTTCAACTCTGTACAATGAACTTAAATATAAGCACTAGTGGTGTCTACTCAGGTATAGGGGTGTAACGATACACTCAGCTCACAGTTTGGTACGATACACGGTACAGGTTTCACGGTTCGACACAATGAAGATACTTCAGATTCTTTCCTTATTGCTTAGACATAAAATGTAAAAAAAACTTTTCAACTTGAAATTTAACCTATTCCTACAGATTCTTTTATAATGGTTTCTTTCTTTGTTATATATTTTTCAGTGCAAAAAGCAAATAATAGAATCTGTTAAATAAAATAAATAAGCTTTTAACAGCAGAAGCTTGTCTAAATGAAACAAACTGTAAATTAAAATAAAATGTCTAAACAAGGATGTCCTCTTTACAATTAAATGCAAATGTCTGAACATTGATCTAACATTCTCCAAACACCTTAGTTGGCCAGGCAGGCCACAAAACTTAAGCTTAAATTAAAACAACAAATATGTTCAGACACTGATTTTCTAACCTAGGAGGACATGTTTTATTTTTTTTTAAGAAAATTAGCATGTCAACATTTTCAGGCAGCAGCCGACACCTTTGACAGTTAGCTACGTACACACTGCCAGAATTTGGTAGTGACAACCAAATTTATGAATGAGAATGAATTTGCATATGTCTGGTTCACACTGGAGCAGAGCGGAGTAAAATTACCACTGTGTCTGTACGGGTAACAGGAGTCACTCCGAGCCGACCTCGTGATGGTTGTAAATAATGTCTGTAACCATAGTAACATTTACTTCAGACCAATATGGCGGCTACCATTGCCTGTGTTTTCAGTTTACTCATTAGTGACACCAGTAACCAGAGGCGTCAATGTATCCATAAGATCTTAATAAACAGCCACTGACATATTCTTTTTCCACCGCATGGACTTGATACTTTCAACCGCGACATTTGGGCCGGGCTGAGACCGCAGAACTGGTAGGAACAACCGCAAATATCTGTGGGAACAACCGCAATGTTGAGGAAAGAGACTGGATAGAAAATTTGAGAATGTCTCACAACACTTACCTCCGTCTCTTTCAAAATAACGATGATAACGTTACGTAACGCAACGAGTGTATTTCGATTTCAACGCTTTCCATTTTCCCGTTGCACGCTACACACCTGGCTCATCCGGGTCTTGAGTGAATGTCAGTGAACGTCGGTGTCAATGACGTCATAACGCCAGTCAGGCAAACTAGTATCTAGGATTACTGATTCCGCCCTCTGGCGTTTTAAGTATGTAAATGAAAACAAAGAGTAGTCTACATTTTGGTGGCGCAGCTAACTGATAAGCTTTACTTGATATCGTGATTCGCGAAACATTTTTCACCTCCACGATGCCTATCGTCACATTTTTGGATCGCGAAATTTCGTTCCACGATATATATCGTTACACACCTACTCAGGTATGTGTGTAAATTCATGGTGTTACCACAGTATTTTAATACCAAATGGAAAAGCTTACACATGAAGTTCCTTAGAAATATGTCCAAACATCTGCCTAGAGATTTGCTTGTGCTGGCTTAATGACACCTGCAACTATTATTGAACATACCTGGTTAAGTGGCTATATATATACTGTATGTTCATTCGTACTTCTCAAAGTTGCAGCAAAATGATGCCTACAGGAGAGTACTCTTTATAAAAGAAAAAACAAAACCTACTATTCTGTAGTTGTAAAATAACAGTTACAAAGGGTGAGTATCAGTACTAGGGCTTGCTGTACCAATTCTGAACCAATTCTCCAATACATTGCAATGTATTCGAGTATCCTTTTCTCACCCTGCCCTACTGAATTCCATCATATGCCCTCAATGTCCTATTCTACATTACACTGGAGCCACTTGCTTAACAGTTGGACACAGAGCAGCTTACCTCCTCAGCCATCTCCAGAAGAGCCTTGTTGCTGCTCTCCCACCTGGAGCGATACATGGTGGTCTCCTTCTCCAGCTTTTTGATCTTTTTAGTCATCTGAAGTCACACAGGAGATGAGATTGGCAAGTCAGCAGGTCAACCCAACAAAAGTTACATGCAGTAACTCCCTCTCTCTCTCTCTCTCTCTCTCTCTCACACACACACAGACAAACACACACACATCTCACCTTCTCCATCTCCTGTTTGAAAGTGGTGAAGACCTCATTGCTCTTGGACAAAGTGGTCTGGAACTCCTCAAACTTCTCTGTATATAGCGACAGCTGGGAACAGAACACAACAGAGGTTGGTTGTATTAAGATACCCATGGTAACATTAAACAAGACAATAGTAAAAAAAAATGACGTAGTCACCTTGCATTTTGTAAGGCTGTATGCTGAGGCTGGGCAATAATTCAATTTGATCATTTATCGTCTTTCAACAGGATCATATTGTGATGAACATCAATTTGATTATTAAACGTGATTTTGCATATGTTAGCAGATATCATTATATATTGATATCAAACTAATTTCTTGTCATTATCGTGATATTTTGTTGATATTACCCAGCCCTACTATTTGTCTGTTAGTCTTTTCTTTTTGGCATTGTTCCAATGAGTAAATAAATAAAAAAGCCATAGGGGAGAAACTGTCCAGAAACTCAAACTGGTGGAAAATCGAATATAGTGTGTTGATGGTCATGGAGGCAGATTAATAGAGCAAGGATTGCTGGATGCACCAAATTTCATGTCATTCCAACTTACGGTGTAGGAGATATGACAGGTTATTAACATTTTTAATTTCGACCTGTAATTGCGGCGTTCCCCTTGGGCTAATCAGTGTAATTTTTAAAATGCCACAACCCGGCTGTGAGATGCTTTATTCCCCCAAGTGTTGTCAATATCCAATCAGCGCTGTCAGAGATATCACATATGATGGGCGGACATTTCATTCCGGGGGACAAAACCTGTCACCTTCAGTCAGTTCACAGTCAAGCTATGAAAGGCAAAGACTCATGGCAAACCTGTTGTTTGAGGTGGACTTCCTGTTGCTTCATCAGCTCACACATCCTTTGAGACTCCACCGCTTCCTTCAGCAACTGAGGGCGAGACGAAGGACAAGGGATGAGGACAGATAATTCGATTTTGGTATAAAGGCGGGACAAAAGCACAGCACTGGTGTTGTATTTTGGTTTGTTTTGTGTAGGTATGTGTCTGTTGAGGGGTCACTTACAAAGTCTTTCTCTCTGTCGTGCCGATCCTCAGACTCCTTCAGCAGCTCCTGGGCCTGGTGCAGCTTAGCGTCCACCAGCTGCTGCTGCAGGTCCTTGTGCTTTACCACCTTGTCTATGTGCTGGTGGGGGATAACACAACACACAGTCAAGTTATACACAAAACACTCCAACAACAGTTACATCTGCACTGCATTATCATATAAGTATGATCTGACATCGTAGAAAGCCAACAATGCACGTGTCACACCCTATATAAATTCTGTAAATTCACATATTTGTTCATATTTTCTCATTATACATTGAATACATCTCCATATTTGAATTTACTTCATACCTCATAAGTTCTGATATTTTTCATATTTCATATAATTTTGCATTTATTTTCTTTGCCTCAGTACATTCCACTGTCATTTGGCTGCATTATGTTTAATACGCCTTTGCTGCTGGAAGAACCCAATTTCCCAACAGGGATTATTAAAGTTTTATCTAATCTTGTTCAATTAGATCGTACCTTTTATGCACAGAATGCAAATCAAACTGCTTTTACAAATCGCTCCGGAGTTAAACAACGATTAGACTGATATTGATGAGGGGGGAGGAGAGACCATAACACACAAAAACCCACAAACTGATGTGCATTCTGAATTATGGGAGACACACACACACACACACACACACACACCTCTTCCCGTAGCTTGTACTGCTCATAGAGCTTCTTGAGTTTCTCGGCCAGCTCGGTGTTCTCCTGCCGCAGGCTGGCGTTCCTCTCGTTGTGCTGCTCCATCTGCGCCTGGATGTCGTTCAGCGTCACCTGGAAGTGCGAGGTCACCTCCTTCCTCTTCTCCTCCTCCAGCCGGGTTCTCTGCATCCCTTCCTCCTGCGGAGAGAAGGAGGAGGGGGATAAGATTAAATGTGCTGGAGGAACCATCATGCTGTGATGCCTGACTTCTATCTTGACCGGCCGGCTCAGCTTCAAGGTGGCGGCCGGCCAATGTGGCTTCAAAGGAGCATCCATATGTGACGATGCTACAGTCCCACAAGCTTTGTTTTTTGTTTGGTAAAAATCCTTTTCTACAAATCATGTCTCTATGAGCTGTATCTAATTAATAAAAGGATTTAAAAGAGGATTTATTATTGTGAAAATGTAACTGACCTATTCATCTTCACTTTAAGCTGCAACACAGCTCCCATAATCCTCCTCTTGTATGCAAAGGGGGTATATTATTTTACAATTAAATTCCAAAACCTTTCCATAACTTCATACCAAATTTTCATGACAGCACTACTGTGATGTAAAGTAAAGCAACCTTTACAAATGCTATGACATTGAAAAAAAATTTTAGTTTGAGACTCGGTAATTAGATCTTTCTGTCATCATCACCAATGCTGTCTGTACAGAAACTGTACTTGATGTGTGGGTTATGCTGTGGTTATTAGTTTGTAGAGAAGCCATTGATCAACATCAAGCAAGCAGTTAGGAGTCTATAATCACAGCGTTGAGTGTAGAGTGTGTGTTCGCCTGCCTGCTAGTGCCTGTTGTGTACCTTGAGTGTGCGGTTGTGTCTCTGCAGCTCTCTGCAGAGGCTCTCCAGCTTGCTGCGAGCCAGAATGGCCTTGCTGTGTTCGTTCCTCAGGTGGTCTTTCTCCTGGACCAGCTGAGTCTGCTTCTTCTGCAGCGCTCGCATCTGCTTCTGGGAGTTACGCTGCTCCTCCAGCTGTCAAATACGAACACACACACACACAAACCACATGTTTATTAGGTATTCGCACAAGATCCAGAGTCTCTATCTCTGATATGATGCAGTTTCTTGGATAATATGTACTTTGTAAGATAAGATAAAAATGTATTGATCTCCGTGGGGAATTTAGGTTATTTGTAGGGCTGTACAGTTAATTGTGGACAATTGTATATCACAGTTTTACTTTCCACAATAAATGACCATAAAATATTGGCAACATCAAAATGTGTCACTTAATTTAGAATGTCGGCTGCAGTGGAAAAAGTCAAGATGTTTATATAAAATGCAAAAAGTGCAGAGTAATTTTGTTCTGCAAATTATCAAGACTAATAATCATGCAGCATTTTGATCAGATTCCACACAAGTATTCATGTTTTATCATTATTATTATTTTTTATTATTATTGTTGTGAATTTCAATGAAGAGCCACACTGTACCATGGGAAAAAATAACACTAAATACTTGATTGATTTTATGGATTTTTTTTTAACAAAATGGTCACATTGTGCATCGGCCTTCAAAAGCCCATGTGGGTCGAACCCGAGTCAAAATATAGTAGAGATGAGCCGGACCAGAGTGGAGGTCAGAGTGGAGCCAGTGCCTCTCCCTGGACAGCAGTTCCACCTCCAGCCATTAACAACGCTGCAGCCCCAGAGACCGAGCTGCAGGCCGCACTTCATCTATCAGCCTCCTGCAGGCCCAGTCAGCTCAAATAGGCCACGGCTCACAGCTCTGACACAGTGCCAAATCACACACACACACACACACACACACAAGCTCTCTCAAATTCACACACATACAAACAAATGGCTTGTCTCGCAAACGCTATCACGCACACATGGTCAATGTGAAAACTCACATTATTGCAGGATGCACGGACGCAATAGATCATTTCAGGTCACTGTTTGTGCTGTGAAATGCTATACGGTGCCCTAGAATGTACAAAGGACACATAGGACAGAGGTCTGCATTGCACCACTGTGTGTGTATGTGTGTCTTTCAGATCCCTGCATCAGCGTTAAGTTAGCTTAGTGATGCTCTTGAAAACATTTGGAAGAATGGAAACAAAACATTCAATCAGCTCCATTAAACACATGATCCCTGGACTGTTTATCCATCTTTAGTCTGATTGTATTCCCACTTCATACAAACCGCCCCAGGCTGAGACCTGAGATGAGGGAGCAGTTCAATTCAATTAGGCTGTTCTCACCTCCCAAAGGAGCCAAACTAAAGGGATAAACGGTTCAGGGTTGGATTCAACCACACCAAATAAGTGTTATTCAAAACCAGTACCAAAGTATTGGACACATCTTTTGAAATTGTAATCATAAAATATAACACAATAAAAAAAAAAAATTGATATCTAACATTAAGACAAATTTTAGGTGAGTTTGGCATAAGACCAAGATCAAATGTGGCCAAACAACAAGACTAGACTTGAGTATCAGTGCCAAACCCTTTGAGAGAGAGCCACTCACCAGTTCAGCATACTTCTTACAGAGGCCTGCTAGTTTTTCCTCTGGGGTGCTCAGTGTGTTCAGAGTCTGCATGAGAAGTGTGATCTCTTTGCCTAAACAACACAAGGGAAACAGAGACAAAGAAGAATTATACAGCCTGTTACTGATTACTAGGCTTGTTTAGCAAGTAGATTTTTTTGCCTGATGTTCTAGTAACAAACAAAAGGATGAAAAGGGTTAAGAGAGGTCTGGGCGTGAATGAATGGTAGAATCAGCACAAGGCAAACAAGACAGTGATAATATGGTTTGCATGAACGCTTAACTTAAGCAACGTTTATATACATTTAATGTTTCCATATTCCATACTTTACAAGACCCTGAATTTTACACAAGGCAGAATTAAAAATATGTCTACATTTATATAGGCTAATAATATCACAGATCCTGAAGAATATACACAGTCTCTCTTGGGGGCAAGCAACATGTAGTGTGATGGTAAGTTTCCTGACTTTTTTCCAAACTTTTAAATATTTTCTGTTTTTCTATACTTTTTTTTAGCACATGGAAATTTTTAAAATCATTTTCCATAACTTCCCAGACCTTTGTGGAAAAAAAGGGGGAATTTGAGTAGTCATTCAAAACAAGGCCACCCCCTAATGCTCTCTGGTAGGCTTATCAGCACGACATATTCAAAACCTCTCCAGGGTAGACTTCAGCCAGAGTGAGCCGCTCCTTACCCAGTCCCTTCCCTTTCTTCTTGTCCTGCGTCTTCTTCTGCTCCTTCTCGCCCCCGCCGCCACCCCCGTTGACCTTGCCCTCGCCCGGCTTGTGGTCCCCCCTCTCGCCGGCCAGGCCGTTGAGCTCGGGGCTGTGCGACTGGCCGTTGGGCAGGGCGCTGGCGTCGTCGCCCATGCTTTCCCGGCAGTAGGTGCTGAGGATGTCCTCCAGCTGCCGGCTCAGCTCCTCGGCCATGTCACACTGGGCCAACGCTGCCACCGCCTCCACCACTAGATACAGCAGAGGGGGAGATTGGTTGTCACGACGGAATTTCTTGTGACTCAAACACTGTTCAGAGATCCTATTGTGTTAAAAAATATTACTCGTAAAATAACAAAAATGGTCTATTCCAGGAAATAGCAACCACTGTGTCTCCCTACCTACCATGTCAGAAGGGGTTCTTGTATGACAGGGTAATGTCAACCATATTAGCATGAATGAACCTATAAAATGCCACCTTTACCTTCACTTTCTGCCCCGTCACCCTGAGGCGGTGTGTTCGTCTGTGGTGTCTGTGGTTCAGACTCTTTGGGGCTGTTGCTGTCAGGACCGTCTTTTGCAGCTGCGGGCAACTCGGTCTCTCCTGTTGTAGGTGGAGTGTCCTCACTGCCCTGGGTAGTGGACTCTTCTGTGTCTTGTTTTTTCATCTTTCCTATGTACACAATGAAATTCGTAATGCAGGTAATTATAAACAGCTGTGTCACTTGGCTGACCGCCAATGACACAAAGTTAGTATATTGTTGAAGAGAACATGAGGCGGTAGTTATCTTAGAATCAGTTAGGCCTAGTTCATTCAAGGCTTCTAAAATGAACGCCAGTAAAAAGCGAAGCATGGTTCAAGTGCTTTCTAACATGTCTAATCTCTCTACATGCCATTCTCTAATTCTGTAACGTTACTGGAGAAAACTTTACACGTCAAGTCAAACTCTGCTCTAAAATGTCATACTGACTTGCTTATCGGCACGCGACACACATCGTAGTACATGGCTTAATACTTTTAACGAGTCGCGAGGTTCTTCTGATACAGTGTATATAGTGCACCAAGCAGCACTTTAATGCAATAAAATCTCAACTTTTACAATTGCTGCACACTGCTACCGCCTTTCACGGTGTAAACTTACTTACTTTGGCGGAAGAGGTTTGTGGGAATAACAAGTGAACCAATTCTGTGAATTTCTGGAAATTTTGTTGAGATATGTGCTGCTTGGTGTGTTGCATGTATGCCGAATTGAAGACTGGAACCCAACGGTTCGTAAAAGGTCTTAAGTTAATTTACCGATATTCAAGGCAACATGACATCGACAGAATTTAAAACAGAGTTTGGAGTGAGTGGTCTCTCAATACAGGAACACATCGGGGCTAGCTCTAATGTAAGGTAAACATTTGCCCCTATGTATTAAGTTTCCTGTCAAGTGTCAACCCCAGCTCTAGCTTCGTTACTGTTGGCTATCGAGGTATAACTGCATTATGTTAGCCGTAGCTACCTCACCGTGCTTGTAACAAGCTAACGTTAGCTAGCCTAGACAGTTGCAGCTAAATTAGCTTGAACGGCTACTAGCTAGTTAGCCAATGTTAGCTATCAGCTGAGGTAAAGATCCAAAAACATAATCAGACTACATAGACTTATTTCCACATTATAAGCATCCTTATTTACTCATTGTCAGATCACAAAGTACTGTTTACCTTTACTCAGAGACTCAGTGTATAATAAGTGTGGCTGTGATCCGCAGGTTTCCTCAGCAGCGTGAGCACCTATTAAAAAACTATTACTTCCGGTTATATCTTTCAAAATAAAATCTCTATTGACGAACATGAGTTTAAACTATTTTTTAATAATACAAAGTACAAGAGATAAAAATATAATGCATTTACGGAGTAAATAAATGAATGAAATTAAAATACAGTTGCGGGTTTTTTCTTAAGTCAGCCAGTGAAATGCCCCAAATGTCTCAAAGTTCACAGACTCAAACACGAGATTTATACCAGACAACTTGTTAGAATAATTAGTCTTCTTTTAGATAGTGACGATAGACATCCTTCCATGTTAGGAGTTTGAGTTTGGTGGTTGAATCTTTGAGTTTACATCCAGGTCTACATGGCAGTCACGGAACATTTTGAGACCAGGAAAGCCTATTTTAAAGGTTTTTAGGAATCAGTGTGCTACTGACATGGATTAGAATGGACTTCTTTGAGAAAGTAGACATCCTTCTCAGTTTTCTGGTATGTTTATATCACTTAGTATCTATTTAACAGCAAAGGCTTCACTCTATGATTGATATATTGATTCCATAATATTTTTATTCGATCTTTCTTGCTCTGTACCATGGATGTAGGCTATTAGCTCTGTACGCCCCAAGGTACGCCCTAGTACAACTGTTGTTTAGTTTTTTCAAAAGTGAAAATGAAACACACTTCCAGTAGAATTCTTTCTTCTTCGTTTTCCAAGACGGTAGGATAAAAGCCTTCTCTGGTGCTGGTGGTGTCATCTACTGTCTGGATTGTGAACTGCAACATTATATTAATAGCTCTATGAATTTTCTTTAATGAATAAGACAAATTAAGAAAATTAGAAACTGTCAAAATAACAGTATAACATACTACATACAAAAACAGAAAATCAGAAAGTAGATATAATAGCTCTATTGAAATCATATACAGATTTCCCTCCTTAACAATTAAGAATTCTATTAATATCATAATCACATTCTTGACAGATATTTAGTTTTTGTTAAAGTATTGGGTATTATGTTCGCATAGAATCATGCACACAAGGCCAAAAGGGCAGTATTTCCAATTTTAGGTAATGTGGCTAGGAAAATAACATTACCCTCCTGTGAAATGAGAGCAAAATTGAATGAATTGAATGAGAAGACTTTGTGTTCTCTTCTGTGAAAGTGTCTTGCTATACATTGGCATGTTGCCATTTGAGCTTTAAATTGGGCATTTTCTCCGTTGCAACTTTGATTGGGTATCTACAACAGAAATAGATATGTTGGTCAAGTAATTCATATTCACTGTGATGTAGTTTTGCCTCTCGAGACAGTGGGTCTCAGGTTTCATTTCTGCAAGTCAAATCTATGGGCCAAAATACCATTTATACTTAAAAAAGGAGGTTCTCACCCTGAAGAAAGACATAAATGAACTAGCCATTATTGAAGAAAATGCATATACATATATTGTTTTCATTTCTATTTAAAGTAATATTCCTTCAGACACAATAGGTAACAAATGCATAGCATGTTTGAGGGAAAAGAAGCAAAATATGCATTAAAGGGTTGCAACATAACTTTATTTGTTTTGTACAGTATTTCCACTGAACAACTTTAAATTCAATATATTTTTTCTTTACATTTCTAATATTGTTAATGTTTTCTGTATGTTTGTATTTCTTTCATGTTCATGTTTGCGTGTCATGTTCAGTTGAAGTGTAGAAGTTTCTCGTCACTCATTCATACCGTCGGTAAAGTCAAGTCAAGTCACAGTTTAAGATGGGTAATTGTGAGCAAACGAACATCAAGATTAAAGATAAGAGAAATAAATAAACGTAAAAGAAAGGAAATGAGAGGACCAGAGCAGAGAATACAACAGGACTGGTCGGTGATGGCATATGAAAAATATTTTACAAACATGTAGCATTGTAAACATTTGTAGCATAGACAACATTACTTGACCAAGCCAAGCACTGGCTTTAGATTTTGACATAGACAAGAACAGTTTCTAGGACGGAAGACAAGTCAGATTTGAGATATTTAGTGATTTCTGTTCGATCCCCTATAGATAACAGGTTCCTGATTATTTCCTGATCATACAGCCTGACTAGGAGAACCTTGTACTCTAAACATAATGATCCAAAAATATAGCCCAGAATATCCTGATCAGGTAAAAAGATCAGGAAAAGCAGAAAAAGCTTGTATCCCCGCCCCCCCTTTTTGTTTCCCTGGTGACGGAACATGTTCTGATGAGGCTTTTCTCCACTTCTCAGAAGTGATTAGAAACGCATCAGAATCCCTGCCAATGTATCAGAACATACATATAGTTTCACTTGTAATCGTTTTTAATGTAAATCACTGCGCAATTTCTGAATCCCAGATTTTATCTAAGAAAAATGTTGCTTCTGTTGACTCCATCCAGTGGAAGGAGTGCGACCTGTGAAGGCATCGGTCTGCATCAGGGGGGCCTGATTTCGGACAATATTTATTGCGGTGTTCTTGGTTCTTCTGTACATTTTCAAACTTCCTAACCAATAGTATTTTGAGAGGAGAAGAAAACGGAGAAGAGAGGAACTGACATATCACAGCTTCCACTGAAAGGAAGCAGGTCTAAATGGCCTGAAGCGATCTCTCAGTCATGTATGGACTGGGTCAACACAAGCCAATCACATAGCCTTTTGACACAAAACAACTTTAAAAAAAAAAAAATCTTCAAGTCAATTGTTTCACTCAGCCTTAAAGAGTACAAAAATGAGAATGTTTCACATAAACTTTGGTGAGCTTTGACAACTTTGACAAAAAAAAGGTCAGTACCTGCAATATTGTCTGCTATGATAGTCATGTGAGTTTCCAAATGTTGCATCTTGTGCCACATGTAAGTCGACTAAAACCGTATTTATATTAGCGCAGGCTTTCTTTGCACACCAAGTGGGACTGGCTGCAGGCTGTAACCTCAAGGAAACACTCTTTGAGGAACCTTTTAATGCAGTCTAAATATTATACCCGATGCTGTATCCACCAAATGAAATCACCAAATGAAATCACTTCTTGGACAGCACAATGTTTGCAGCCTGAGCCATGCACAGTGAAACCACTAGAGTTTAGAAGACTGTAAGAACAGGGAGCCTATTTCACACCGACGGACAGCAAGGAGCTGGAAAACCAGTATGATGCAATTAATCAAGTCCTTTCCCCCCCCCCAGACACTTACACTCCTCTGTACTGATTCAATTCCTTATTTAGGTGCCCACATAGTAAAGAGTGCCACTTCTCGAAAGAAACAATGGCAAGTAATGTAACTTTAAAGATAAGGAAAGTAGAGCAGCAATGTTTTGCACAAAATGTGTGCACATTCAAGTACAAAAAAGGAAAAATAAAAAGGAAAAAAAAAATCTGTAAGTCAAAGACAGATACATATGAACCTCCAGTCTTTGTTGGTCGGATTGGCACTTTAGTGAATAGGAGTGCATTTTCATTTCTCATAAATATAAATATTTTTTCTTGTTTGATACACTGATTTTTTTTTTTTTTTTTATGTCACAATTCTGGCGTCCTTTGTAGACCACGCACAGAAGTAGACATGAAATTGAAGACTTCTGATATAAATGCTGCTCTACACATTTGTGATGTAGAGATAAGTTCATGTCGCTCAATTATTCATGATTTTACAAATGCTTTTCACCTTATGCGTCTGCTAGGAGCGCACGTGTTCTGTGGATAACATCTTTTAACACAGAGCCTCATTGACATAATGTGCCCCTCTGCCAATCAATGCTTTATAAAGCTTTGCATTTAAAATGCAACAACTTAAACTGTAATATTGTGTACAGTACCAACTGAGACAGGAAGGTACAGGCTGAGGTAAAACTATAATACTGAAATAGATCAAATGGAAAAAGATAAGGCAGTAGGTATGTGCATTCAAAAAGATGACATGTCCTATCAAATAAGAAATTAAGTGCATCAGTTACAAAATCTCCTGTAACCTGTTTCAAACTCAGGGCCAAAACCTATTTGATGAAAGTAAATATATAATATTCACGACTGATCCATTTATATTTTTGTTGTGACACTAGCATAGTTGTGTTAACAGGTAGGTGATTAAATGATGAGCTGAGCCATACTCTTGTCCAGATCAGTACAGCCACTTAAGTAATCCACAGAACAGGGGCTCCCAGACTCTGACGGGGACATAGTAATAGAGTCAATCAATCTCTTCCTCACACAGTGCCTGTCAGTCAAACATCACACTACTACAGTTCTGAGCCGTGGGCTCCGTCCACAACCCCTTAACACTGCTCCAAGATCAGCATGGCCTCCCCAGGGCCTGCTGGTTCAGCTGGGGATCAGTGGGAGGCAAAGCTGATCCAAGATCAGGGTTTACAGGGGAAATTCAAACCATCTTAAGTCATGTGGCTAGGAACTGAAAACTGTTTCCATAAGACCTTGGTGTGCACCAAGTTTTGGATACAAGAACAAAAATCTTTCAATTTTCATTGTCATTTTAGTAGTCTCCATCAACAGAATCAAAATGGCATTGCTTTGTGCAATAGTGCACCATTTCCACAAATTAAGAAAAAATAGCAAGTGCACTGAATCAAAAAAAAAAAAAGGTAATTTTTCAACCTTTGGAGAAAAGCAA
Source organism: Centroberyx affinis (assembly GCF_046629955.1). NCBI lineage: Eukaryota > Metazoa > Chordata > Actinopteri > Beryciformes > Berycidae > Centroberyx > Centroberyx affinis. The sequence goes on from NW_027279898.1 coordinate 238,126, forward strand.
AAATTGTAATAAAAAAGAAAAACAAAACTACTACTCTCATTCCAAAGATTATGGAAACAATTTCCACTTGCTACTAGCCACTCATCTGTGTGAGGTGTGTGTACAGTGTCTGCTGGTGTTGTATGCAAGTGTGCATGAAGTGTGTGTGCAAATATATATATCTCTTCACTAGAATTTCTGTTGCGGTTAGGCTTGTCACTTGTCTGAGAGACATATCCCCAGCCAAACCCCGGCTGTTGCTAGACCCATGAGAAAAGGAAAAAAGAGGTGTCATACACTTTCCTAGTCAGGCAGAGAAGGATAGGCTATATACATCAATACCTATACATATCACAATGGACCCATGCAACATCATTATCGGTTGTCATTCCCATTCCTCACAATACAGTGACACAGAATGCCAAAGGTTAGATATCAACTCTACCGCTATACAAGACACCACCACCGTCACTACACTGTCACTGTTAAATACCAAACCAACTAGTCATGGCCCAGTTCCTTCCTCCTGCTGCAGCAAGGAACATTTAGCAGTGTATAGCAATGTATTATGGCGTTTCTTCACACTGTTCTCCATCTCTCTGTGCCAACTGTCTGTGTTTAGCCAGGGATACTCTGTGACTGTAGGTAGGGTCATAAAACACCATGCAAAAACCCTACCGCATACACTGGGGGGGGGAAGCGTGGGGCCTAGCAAACCAGCAGCAACCTATTTACACCGGGCTTCAATGGAATAAGAAAAAAATCAAAAATATACATTTTGGGTCTTGTCTCGTGACATTTCCATGACACCCATGAACCTCGAGAGACGATCTGCCCCGCTTTGAATCGATGCAATCCCTTGAAAGCCAAATCTACATAAGCCACTATTTGTCGGTATGCGTTTGAATAGAAAAATAAGTTTGGTTTGCTGCTGCTGGCCCTCTCCCCCTCCGACCCCCCAGCTATGCCTCATTTAATAGTTAGATCACTTCATAATTCAAATGTATTGTTATTAATAACACAGCACACGACGAACATTAGATCTCTAACTATACCACCCTCGAAACCTGCATAATTTCATTTTTATATATCTTTCAATAACCCAATTCCCTTTCCAATATCCCATTCAGAGCCTAAGCCCAGACAATTCTGTTTTCTTGAATCTGTACGCTTCCTCCCACCCCCACCCACCCCAAAACCCATAATTTGACCCAGTCTTCAAAAACAAGAGGCAAAAAAAAACCCATTGCTAGATGGAAAATAAATAAATTCACACCTCTTAGCTTGGGCATCAGACTCAGGGCTTTAGAAAGCCCTTGACATTTGGTGGAGTTCCATGTGTCTGATAGAAACTCCACCGTGGGATAGTGTAGCCTCTGGATCCTGGATGCAGATGGTTTCTTTTTATTATGAAGAGATTAGCAGAGACCAGCCCTAAGTCTAGAGATCATGGAGCCTCTTGGTAGCAAACCAAGTACTCTCCAGAAAAAAATGGGAAAAAAAAATCAGAACAAACGCTAAAAAAAAAAGGAGCAGATAAATAAGGGTTAGGGAAATAACTAAGCATAAAACAAAAATGGGCAAAATATGATAAGTTGAATTTTTTTTTTTTTTTTTTTATAATTGCACTAAGTCAGACTGACATCATGAGCTGGGCATGTTTCACCTCATGCACCCTGACCCACGGACTTTGCATGGGCTTGCATGGGTAAATCCTCAAAACAGGAATGTCCCATATTGGAAAAAAAAAAAGAAAGAGAAAGAAAATCCAAAGTGAAAATAGATATAAAGGTATTAACCGAGAAACCATCGCCCCTGCCAAAGAAAGAAATCTTGTGGGTATCAAATGGCAGGAAGATGTCTTTATGTGCGTTTTAAGCCAGGGCCGACTCACACTTTGGGCTCTGAGGTGATTATTTCCTCTAATAACCGTAATGGAGTTTGTGCGCCGCTCTCCGCTCGGCCGGGTGACTGATGAGTCTGCACTGCTAGAAAAAAGCCAGACCACTGGTTGGGAGGAAGGGAGAGGCGAGGGGGGGGGGGGGGGGGGGGTGTATTCAGGTGTGGAATAGTGGTAGATCAGTAAAGGGGAAGAGGGCATGGAGGTACGACTCGGGTATCTGGGGGCCCTCCGTGAGATGGAGCGGTGAACGGTAAATGGTGTATTTTGGAGGAGGAGGAGGGGCGCGGGTGCCGAGTTATAGCTGGAAGCCCTCCATGGGAGCCTCCTGCTGGGGGAACAGGAACTGCTGGTTGGCCTGGTCCACCTGAGGGGCCAGGCTGGCGTCCTCCTCCTCCACCCCGAAGTAGTGCTCGATCAGGTCGAAGGCCTTCTGGTAGATCTCCTGGTTGTCGTGGCTCTGGAGGAACTCGATCTTGTCCAGGCCTGGGTGGGGAATGAATAAGTGTCACACCAATATATCAGACAGAAATTGGCCTTTTATTAAAAAACAGATATAGAACAGTCAATGTTGTCTATGTCCAACATGATGGATATAATGAAGGGATGGCACAATATGCTTATCTCACGATTCGATGCGTGACATGGGTTTCACGATTCAATACAACCATGATGTAATGTAATAAATAAATGTCATTACATAAATCAAATAATATCATTTGGATTGAGAGCTTGTGAAATTGTGATGGGCAAGCTGTCTCATTTGTGATTACCACAGCAGAATAAAATGGAGCTAATATCACATTCATTCAGATTCATTTTTCTGCCCTACAATACGTATTGTCACATTGTTGTATTATATCGCAATACAACAATGTGACAATACGTATTGTAGGGCAGAAAAATGAATCTGAATTTGAATTTCGATATATATATCGTCCAATCCCTAATATACAGTAATGTAGTCTGTTACATATTTACTGCATAGAATCACCAGTACTACACTGGTATCAGCCTTCAAATACCAGTCAAACCCTTGATAAACATCAGTGAAGACATTCCCATAGAGTATGTGTGTGTGTGTGTGTGTGTGTGTGTGTGTGTGTGTGTGTGTGTGTGTGTGTGTGTGTGTGTGTGTGTGTGTGTGTGTGTGTGTATTGCATGTACCATAGGCCTCCTCGATGAGGCTGCAGTAGGGATTGACTCCGGTGCCGTTGTTCTCCTGCTTGGCCTCCTGCTCTCCCAGCCTCAGGATGTTCTCCAGGCCGTTCAGAGCTACCTGCACGATCTTAGAGTCCATCACTGTCAGCAGGTCACACAGTGGCTTGATACAGCCCAGGTTCACCAGATACCTACACACACACACACACACACACACACACACACACACAAACACACAGCACAGGCAATTCAAGAGGGGAAACAGAATCCAGTCATCTGGAATGTATTTAGTCATAAGTGTCTTGTGACGTTCCACTGTAATTCAATCTGGATAAGTATTTCCCAGTGAGCTAACACACACATTCACACGCCAAGTATAGCTCCCATCTAGTCTCTCTGTGACCATGAGGAAATTTTTAGAATGCAAGTATGCTAAGCTAGGACGTCCGGCCTCATAAAAAGATATGACGAAGAGGAAAAATGTCAATATCCTCCCCACCCCCAATCTTAAACATTTAAATTAAACCAAATCTGTTCATTGATAGTTGATAGATATTGATTTAGCATACAAAACGACACACTTATAGTTGTTTTACTCTCCCTGGATGGTTTTTCCCTGGACTAATCTATATGACATTTGCTTGCATTGTCCCTGGTTTGTACACATTTCTATACATTCTCTGTATTTGAGTTGGCACATATGACATTTTCTGGACATATGCTACCTCCTTCCATAAAAATGTTATGATATTGATGGTGATACCGAGTATAGACAATAATACACATGCGCTTTGCAAAATGTAATTTTTCTGTACATATGGTTCCTCCATCCAAAGTTTTTCATAAAGGGGACAGCTAGCAATGCACATTACATACCTATTTTTTGATATATTCTCATATCGTCCATATTCTGTCTCAGTAAGTTCTACTGCTGTTATTTCGCATGCTCTCTTAATGTTGTAATCCATACCTTCTTCCTCATACTTTTCATTCATACATTATGATTAACATGTTCCAGTGAAATTGAAATTGTCAGTTGCACATGTTCATATAACTGACTTATGCTCTATTCTTTGCTGTATTCTATTAAATTTGCTGCTGCAACAACGCAATTTCTCCATGGGGCCTTTGAAGTCTCGTCTTATCCATTTAGTAAATTATATACTATTAAAATTCATACGTCCTATAGTCCATAACTGAGGGAAAGCCTGACCTTGTGACAACTTCACCTGACTAGTTCCGTTAGTTGACCTGAATGATGTGACATTTGACATGATTAACTAGCCAATGAAACAAACAGAGGAGAGGCGATCTTGTCCGATCCAATCTCGTCATTAGTGGAGGGCATGAAGTCTTGCGAGTTTCAGTCTGACCTGATCTGTTCTGGCGTTCCCCCGGAGGTGGCGTTGGTGATGGCCCAGGCCGCCTCTTTCCTGGTCCTGAACTCGGCTTTCTGCAGGATGTCAATCAGCACCGGGAAGATGTTGGCGTCAATCACCGTCTGGGAGGCGAGAGAAAAAAACAACAAATTAACAAACCAAAAACAGCAGGGTTGCAGCTGTGGGAAATTCACTTTTTTTTATTCAATTTCCCCCTCAGTAGATGAATTAACTATATCAAATCAAATCTTATTCAGATTCTATTTCATCTGTTGTATCCCATTTCCTTTGCTGCAATGACCTTATTTCCCTACAGGGATAATAATAATAATAAGGTTTCATCCAATCTAAATTAAATACAGACTGCTTTTCAGCTATGAGCTTTGTCTGTGTGTGTTTGTGTGTGTCACCTGTATCTGCGCTCTGTTTCCTGCTGTGATGTTGGAGATAGTCCAGCATGCCTCTTTGCGGATGGACTCTTTAGCACTGCTGAGGAGGTGCAGCAGGCAGGGCAGGGCTGAGCAGTTCAACACCACCTATACACAGCAACACAGGGGGGTATAAGCCTTATAATGCCATTTATATAAGGTTCTAGACTAAGCAAACAAGATATTGCAGCCATTTCAATGTGCTACTCCATGTCATGTAACCTCTCTGACGGGGGCGTCATGCAAGGAAAAATTTAGGGTAGGCACAATTGTGTAATCGCCCACCTTACAATAGGGTAAATGTGTTTAGATATTTTCATGACAATTATATTAGATATTATAATGCTAATTATGTGTGTTCTTGAGTTACTCATTCACTCACCCTAACCAGTGTTTCCCTTACACAGGGCGATCTGTGGCGCACCGCCACAGTATTGTTTGCTTGTTTGTAATATTACTGTTTTGACCTTTTTTGTTTTTCGGGTGGACATAATCTACCCACGATCGATGGGCGAGATGCCCCTGCTGTCTGGGACGAAAAAAGGTTTGACGATCATGTAAACACACCTCTGTTTAATACACTCTCACCTGTGTTTGGATGTCATCTCCAGTGACAATGTTTCCTACAGCTCTCAAGGCAGGCGAGGCCACCTTATAGTCAGTGTGCCTGCAGAAAGGAGGGTTCATTGGAGACATGAATACCTTACAGGCCAAGCTTACTATAACTGAGATGACAAACATAGAGTACAATGTGGACTCACATGAGTAATTCTACGAGGCGCCTGCAGACGCCAGAGTCGATGACGGCCTGGATCTTGTCATTGGGGCCGTCTGAGAGGTAGGACAGGGCCCAGCAGGCGTCTGCCAGCAAGTCTGGGTCACTGCTAAATAAAAGCCTGGATAGTACTGGCAGACAGGGCGACACCTAGACAAACACAGACACAACACATGTAAACAGCATCAGCTCTGTGAGAACAACACCACCCCTTTGAATCACACACAAACACCAAGTGAAAAAGATGAGGCTGGGCAGGGCTTAAGAACAAATCTAACTTTCTCATGGGCATTGAAAATTAAAACAAGAGGAACAGGAGGATTTTCAACAATATGCATGATAACCTTAGATGAAGAATCATTCCAAACTACTATTCCAGTCCAGTCACACATGCTGACATCAATTTTGTTATGCCTACCGAATAAATTCATGTCCAGTTTAAATCAGCTCCCTAGACTGAAAACTGGCACTCAGACTACAGATCTCTAGCAAAATGTCTGCATGCAGAACATCTTTAAGAAACCAACATAGTAGTGGTGATGGGGTGGTATGCTAAGATACATCATGTAGACTTATACGGATATTTAGACAGAACTATAATTAGCAGTTATAGATGTTTTGTGGTTTGACAACAGTGCTTAAAAAATATTCCAAAATGTGGAACTTTTGAAAGCAAATAGGCCTCTGCTATTTGTCAAACGAGAGCAATCTTTTGGTGTTGACATCATGAGGTTAAACTGTACCTTTTCAAAGACAGGTGGAGGGTTTTTTCCTCTACAGAGGTTAGACAGAGCCCACACCGCATTCCTAGTCATGGTCAGTCTAGTGGATTTGGTCAGAAGCCTGAAACAAGAGCGAGGCTCAGCGCATGAGATGAAATTACATTAGTCAGAAATGTTTTATAAGCTGAACAGCTAGAGGCCTGAATAAGTGATACCTCTAAACAGGCGAGGAGAGTGGACTTACATTAATAGTGGTGGAAGGATGTTGCAGTTCAGCACATAGTCCCTGCACACAGCACTATCCCCGGCAATATTACCCAAGGCCCACACAGCCTGCAGAAAACAGAAAGATACAGAACTTCATTAACCTTTGGGGCACGAACGTATCGAGTGCAAGGCAAGCTGTTAGAGAGAACGCCCGAGATAAACACAACTCCACAACGCCAATCTAACTGTTGCATTACCTGTTCCTGGACATCCTCAAAGTCAGAGTTAAGGAGTTCAATGAAGATCGGCACGGCTCCAGCTTCGATCACCGTCTTTGTCTGCATGGACGTGCCAGACGCTATGTTGGTCAGTGCCCAGGCTGCTTCAAACTGCGGGAGGACAAAGTGGGAACATGTGTCAGAAAAACATGGTGACGATTTAAAACTAAAATGTAAAGATGGAGGTACCATGTATACAGAAATTAGTTATAAAAAAAAAATCTTTTTGTTGGTTACGCAGCAGATCGCAGTGTTTTCCATAAGCAAATCAAATAGCCAGCTTTATTTTGGGTGTCTATTCATGCACTGACACCTTGACTCCATTCAAAATACACATCTTAATTATTGAGTATTTTACGGTGTTTATGTCAAAAACTGTATGGTTTCTTTCTTTCTTTCTAAGAGCTGTTGTGTTGAGCATTGGTACATAAGAAGCCACTCAATAGGTATTACATACTGTAGATGAATCGGCAGTAAACTGGAACACAGTATAGAACAACTTAACAAAAAGCTGCAGACAATGCACGTTTACTTTAACTGTGATTTCATTTCAATATGCCACTGTCAGCGGTTATTGATTAATTAATCGTCCTTGACAACTGTCAGTGCCGTGTGAGATCAAACTGGCAGGTAGAAGCAACATCAATAAGTGGCATTGCACTCATGTTCATCTAATATCTGAGTGTTGGCCAACTTTGCATATCTCTGACAACTATAAAGCGTCAAATTACTGTCTATCACACAACATTAAAAACATGTGAGAAGTTTGGATCACAAGTTGCACATTTGTTTTCACACAGGGAGACAGACGGTCGGATTGGAGATGGACCAAGTGCAAAGCTCCTGCACTGGCAGAGCCCGAAAAACCTTGTGTGGAGATAGATAAGTCTGTCTGATGCATAACTACAAGCATCCTACCATCAATACAGTGATCACATTGAGGAGAATATCCCAAATTGAAAATTAAAATGACAAATTACAATTACAGTATTCAGCTATCTAGACATATAGTCTCTTGTGGAAAACACTGCACTACCTGCTGTTATTCATGCTATTATAAACCTCTTTCCCATTTCAGTGCCTTGCAGACTTTCAGTGTCTTAATGTTTGGCAGGCTGTCCTAATACCGGCTACATTCCATCAGTCAGAGTGGAAAATCAGATACGCAGACAACAACAAAAAAAGTTATTTTGCCAAACCCACAATCAGGGTTGACTTGACAATGAAAAGTGTTAGCTTGCACAAATGCCTACATAAAATATAGGCCCAAAGAAAATACTTCAGGATAAATTAATCTTAGAATATATTTTGTAGAAACTTAAATATGTAAGCTGTCATTAGGTTTGTTGCAAATGACTGCAGGCAGGTAGGCACTCTTGAAGGCATTACCTCCACATACAAGTGCAAATGTTGAACTGACAATGTTTTAGGCGCTAAATTGACAGTTTTTCTGGGGTTAAAAAATCAAAAGCAGGAGAACGTCACCGAATGTTTCGTAGTGTCTTACTTTAGTTAGACTCTACATAACGAGATAGATTTGACAACCACTCCCCCTCCACGCTCATTTCATTGCATTTTTCAAACTAGTGGGGCAGCTGGAGAGAGACTGAAGCTGGGTACCGTCATCCTTTAACTGTCAAGGCAGCAGAGAAAAAGACATTTAGATGTTACCGCTTTGTGTAGAGCAGTGAAACAGGCAACCAGTGAAGAGCCTGTTTGATACAGAGCTGTTGGTTTGCTTTGATTGATTGATTGGCTCACTGTCAGACAGAGTGTGCGGTGGCCAGCAGGGACATTTGAGAACAGGCAAAGACCATATATTACCGAGAAATGCATATCATATGGTCCAAAAGGACACCCGTCAGTGTGGTGCGTGACCCTTATTGATTTATTCATGAAAAGACAAATTTTACCAGCATTTGGCACTTGACAGATGGTAAATTTTGGACCATGTGTACAGGTCAGGTGCGTGGAAGCAGATCAGAAATGTGTAAGCACAGCAGATGGAAGTGTTTTTGTGATCTAACCTGTAATGTGCAGTTGACGCTCTTCTTCAGGAACTCGACAAACCTCTCCACTACCCCGGGCGTGTTTATAACTTCATCAATCGGTGGGTTGGGCTCTAAAATTTCACCAGACAAAAGAAAAGGTAAGATATTTTAGTTTTTGTTGTAGTGGCCTCACAACCACACATTACTTACTGTCTAGAGCAACAGTGAATAAAAACGTACCTTTGGAAAGTAATTTTCTGAACTTTTGTGTTGTGGTGAGCTGGAGCTCTGGGTCCTCTGAGAAAAGCATCTCCACCATGTCTCTGGTGATGACTCCTTCCTGAAACAACGCAACCACAAGCAATCAAAACACTGGAGCCACCCAGGACAGATTCCAACATTCCCAACCCACAGGCTGACACCCAAAACTGAAATGCCATATGAAGGAAACTATTCTCTTTGGGTGTTTATCTGTGTGTGCCGTCTCTTAATTACATTTGCCCCCGATTTGCTTTGGTGAATCTTTCTGTTGCATGCGTTTGTTTGGTGTGTGAATGGTATCCAGAGAACGGAGACTCACTGTTACAGGGGAGGTGAGATACGAGTCCACCAGCGGACTCTCAAACATGGCTGCCTCTTCATTGAGAATGTCCACGTTTCTCCTCTTGAAGAGCTGTGATTACAAAGACACAGTCAACTCTATTAGACTATCTAGACTATTCAATGATACACGTTAACAACGGTAAGCTGTAAGAGGAGGATAGAGGATAGAGCAACTGGGATGGGTCGGTTCAGTCTAATACCTGTTGTTCTCGCTTCTGTTTCCTGAGCTGGATGCCCTCCTCCTCTCTCCTGCGCCTCATCTCTTCTGGGTTCAGGGCTTTGTTCTTGTAGCGGTTCATCCTGTAGTTATCCTTGGCCGGACTGGCTGACGGCTCTATGGGGGCACGGGTACAGACGAACATCAGGGTACAGACACTTGCACTTGAGGTGTGCATGTGGACGAGGGAGTGAGTGGACGATTGAGAGAGAAAGTGTGCGTGTTTGTTTCTCTTGACATCTCAGACTAATAATAGGTCATGATGATGAAACAGCGGGTTCATAGGTCTATATATACATAAGCCTTGTATAAACAAGCTCATAGAAACTGAGCTGGACAGCATAGCCTAAAAATACACACTCTCACTCACACACACACACACACACACACACACACACACACACAGTGCTAAGCTATTCTTCAACCAGTCAGCTGGCGGGCAGAACAAACGTATTTATTCAGTGGCGTCAAATCGCAGAGTGAGCATAAATTGGAGCCCACACAGGACAAACTGCCCATTCTCAGCATTTGTGCAGTCATGCCACCAGAACAGGGCATTGGGCAGATCCCTGAGTCACCCAGGGCAACAGAGGGGGAGAAAGAGAGAGGTGGGGACAACACACTGCAACCTGCCACCAGCCAGAATGGTGCCAACCCTCAATGCCAAAAGCATCCCAACCTAGCAGCAGGGGTTTGTGAGGTTAAATATTAGAACAAGTGGTGCAAATTAAGGTCATATTATGGTTTGAGGGCATCAGTATGACCACTCTCATAAACAGCCTATGCATGTGTGTAATGCGTCCAGATGGTAAAGCCACAGGCGTGCGCGGTGCACAAACACAGGTTGGGGCTGGATGATCTCTCTTATGTGCCCTGTTTGCTGTAATCTCTGTAGTGTGTGAACTGGAGTCCAGACTGACTGCTGTTTGGCCTCAGTGCTGGGGCTGTGTACCGCAGAAACAGTCCTGCTGAGAGCACATGCCTACACTGTCATTTCAGAGGGGCCTCTACCTACAGCAAAGAGGTTCAAGATGTGGGAGAGCAGAATGTTGGAGGAAATTAGTGTGGTCTGATTAAGTGAGGCACAGCGGCCGGCTTTTTGTGGCAAGTCAAACACCAAAGGTGGCTCAAGTCAAGGACACCTGTCTGGTACTAAAAACTAATGGAGCCTGGAAGGAAGGGAGGGGGGTTCCTACTGCACTACTAAAAGACAATGATTTGTGAAGTATGCAGTACAGCGCGATTTCTGGGTGTAATCATTTCCGGCTGACATTTACAATTAATTTGAGGAACTTGTCAAGACCCCGGCTGTGGAGTAAGACTGAATATTGAAGACTGTCACTGGTCCTCGTTCATTAATTTAATCTTGGGTGCCCTATAACTAAGCAGCAACGTTACTCTAAATCATAACCTTTGACTAAAGTCTAGCAAGCATGGGGCACATTCGTGTCACATGTCAACAAACGCCCACGCTGGCTTATGAGTGCGCTGTCAGATATGCTAATGATATTACTCATTGCTTACGTTAGCTGGCTGCCTAAAATTCTTCCATTTCACAATCGGTTAGTTCACTGAACTGTTGCCAAAACATTCAAATAAGAAAAGAAGCATTCAAATAACTTCATTACCACCCAAACTATCGGGGGCTGACTTCAGCTGAGCTAGCTAACGTTGGCTAACATTAGCACTAGCAACTGCATGCGCGTTGCTAGCCCAGATGTGCCAAACTCCATTTAAAAAATCTGACGATTAGATGTTGTGTCTGCTTATGGGTAAAGGTAGAAGATGGCATAAAAGTATTTTCTGAGTCGGTGAGAGGCACTTGAATTCGGCATGCAAGTACTTCACCAAACAGCATTTTATTTCAATAAATACATTTTTTTTGGAAATGATCACATTGCTCGCTAACGCCATCAACACCGTATTTTAGCAAGAGGAGTTAGAGGGAATAACAGGCGAACCAATTCAAAAAGTAGTTTTTTGATTTAAAATAATTACTGCTTCGTGTATTGGATGAATGCCGAATTGAAAGGTGGAACCTAACAATTAAGAGAAGGTCTGGAATCGTGTTATACCAGGTATGTACTTTTGTCGATAGTCAAGGCAACATTAACGTGACAGATTTTTGAATAGAGTTGACGCGACTCTCCGAGAAAGAACGGCACATATCGAGGCTAGCGCATTGCTAACGTGGTTGAACGTTAACTTACGTTAAGTTGGCTAATTGAAATGTCCTGACAGTTCTTTAGTCTGAAATTATGTTAATACAATTTGTATGACATCTGATGTTAGATGACACATTTGTGTAAGACTAGACATTTTGATGAAATAAGATAATTAACGTTAGCTAATTAGCTAGTCAGCTAGCGCTACGTAGCAACATTACCTAGCTGGCTAGTTAACTTAGCTAGCTAAACAACAGGGACATAGGATTTGATAACCATGACTCCCGACGATTGGGTTAAATGTTTTACCACTTGAACGCAAATCTGTACTCTCAGGTTATTCAATATCTTACCCATTGTGTCCTATACGATGGGTGTGCCTCACGTCGTGTAGAAATGAATCGATTTTAAATCCTTTCTCTCTTCTAGCTTTCCAGAATTTGCTCCTGAAAGCAATATGTCTGCCGGAGACGGAAACGTCAAAAATATAGCAGCAACCTCCTGCCGCCAGAGGGCGCACTAGCTTCACTAAACACTACTGTCCTCAGCTGTACCTAACTAGCCCACATTCAGTATCAACCACACAAATGAAATCATCATTTTTTTGACAAAATTGATTTTTATGTAAAACTGATACAGTTGTGGGTGGTAAATCGAAGCTCTCCATATCTCTGGTTCATACCATGCTAATATACCATATGGCTTGGGGGTGGGCAAGAGAACTCAGCAGTCTACATTAGTTACAGGCTGCAGTTACAGGCTGCTTCCAAAGTCACTGACTGTCTGTCTCTCTCTCTCTCTATTTTGCATCTCCAGTCCAGCCTCTGGCATCCCTCCTATCTCTGTGTCTTGGTCCTGCACTCTCTCCCTCTGGTCTTGAGATGCTGTGTGTTAGCGGCCCAGGCTCCCCAGTGCCCTTCTCAAATTGAATGTGACAGAGTAATACAGGTGAGGTGCATCCGCGGTCAATTTGCTAGGAGCAGGTAGTGGTAAATTACTGCACTATATTGTGATGCAGTATCGTCCTCTGACATGGGCCCCCGAAGGGGCCTGGAGAGATACACCGAAAAAAAACTTTAGGGGGCAATGTTGTACAAATAAAATGGAAGTAATGGGGCATGCAATACTGTCAGGTTGGCTCTTCTCCCTATTAGAAAGGTTTTTGGAGGTCAAGTCAACTGTAGCACAAGTGAGATACTTTCCCATAATTACAATTTCTTTGCAGACAAGAACAAATATTGTTCACAAATCCCGGCTCTCACAAGAGTAGCCATTGGCTTTAGACTGAGCTTCACTCAGCCAAGCCAGGAGGGCTTAAGGTCCACAGCCTTTAGCAGGTGTGCTGGCACAAAGATGAATCAAAAGACGCTGCTTGCTGGATGGCAGCTCCCCACCAGGATTAAAAAGCACAAACACACAGGGCCGTTCTGCTACAGAGGCAGCATTCAAATGCACTGTGATCCAGTCCTTGGGGCCGGAGCCAGGGCTCATCGACTCCGATGTCTCAGGACCTGCTTTGTGGGTTCTTTACCTTTCTCATTTCTAGACCCGCTGAAGCAGATCATGCAGCGCACGATACTTCGCAGAGAGGTGAAGGCTATCCATTAGTCAATGCCACAGAGCAAAAGACTGCCTGTGTAATGGAATCATAAGAGCAAAGCAAGGCATATATAATCTGAGTGGGAGAGTGGGGCGTGGGAGCAGCTCGGGCGCAGGGACAGAGGTTAATGGAGGGTTTAAACTGAAGGGCTCAGACTGAAGTACACAGGGCGTGGTCGCTGCTGCTGTAGCCTTCCACTCACCACCAGCTTCCAATGGAGTCTGCAAACACAGTGCATGCTTCCAACTGCAACACGTCTTAACAAAATTCCAAAGCGTTGTACAGTAAAAAGATAAAAAAAAAAAAAAATCAACAAATGTGAAAACTTTTCAATTAGCGGCCATTGCTCGTTAAAGCTGACTCGGCAAAAATCCGAAAAACGTTCACTGCACTCCCACCCTTTTGCCGTTACGCTAGACTTTGGAGCCGCCGAAAACAGCTGTACACATCTGTAGATCTGAGACGATAACGCGTCTGCCGCACAGAAAGCTGTGCTGACTGCTGACAGAGACGCCTCTGAAACGCACGCAGACGGCACTTCACCCAGCGGCGAGGTTTCACAGGCAAATTTCCGCTCTGTTTTGCATCACGCTCCCGACAGCCTATCATGATGAAACATCAGGCGCGGGCTCAGATCTCGGCGGGCGGATACCACAACAACAAACATTTTCCTTGCGCGCGTTTCTGGGGCTGCTCTGACCGAAAACAAAAAAAAAACAAAAAAAAAAAACAACCACGACGCACCGCAGAAGGGGGCTAACAACATTGAGGGGCACATTTTGCACGTCGGCTGAGTAAACGCTCAATTACGAAAGCGTCAAAAGCAGTTAGGTTTTTCGATTGTGCTGATTTGATTGCGCGGATATATCCGGTCTAATCCCCTTCCCCCTAATTCAATTACACTCGATATGATAATAAGGCTAGTTTGCTGAAATGTGAGAATGTGGTCGGGCTTGCTCGTGGGAGAGAGAGAGAGAGAGAGAGAGAACATCTGCAGGCTCTGCGCTGAATGCTTTGTGTGAGAGTAATAAAGGCTGAGAGAGATAACGCCATAGGGAGGGTGGTGTGTGGAGAGAGGAGTGTGTCAGCGCGTGTGGGGCGTGAATGGAAGAGAGGAGATATGTCTTCATAATGTGGTGTTGAAAATCCATTCAACACTGGTCCATCCCTTATTTTTTAACTGATGACTGTCTTCTCTCTCTCTCTGTCTCACTCCGTCTCTGCCGCTCTCCCTTTCTGACATCTAGCAGGTGGCGGGGCCAGATAAGTGAGATGCTGAGTAGGTGATTTCACAATGCTCTGGTGGATCATTCGATCATTCCTTGTGTATGTGTGTGTGTGTGTGTGTGAGAGAGAGAGAGAGGGAGAAATGTGGGACCTGTTTGAATACTAATGTGTCATTTTCACCTCGCAGGATTTAAAGACTTCCAGAGACAAAGACGCAGTTGTGGATTGACAGTAGGAGACGGAAAAGTAGGTCCGACGATGCTGCACGGCATCTCACTTTACATCTCACTCCTCGGATGATGATCCATCTGGCCTATACAGTATGCAAATAAGTCTTGTGCACCCTGGCCTTTGTGTATTAGCTCTTGGTTGCTGGGTGGTTCAGCAGCCAAGCCAGATTATGCTGTGAAATGGCACAGCGATGTCTCAGTGTGGGCTGAGGAGGCAGCATGTAACGCAACAGTGCCTGATGCCAGAGAGAGAGAGGGAGAGGGGGAGAGAGAGAGAGAGAGGGAGGGGGGGGGGAAAGAGAGACTCGCATCAGAAAACACTTAGGGACGCCAGTGGAGTAGATGAAGCAAAGAGATCAATATGGCACAATTATTGTACACAGACTGTAATTGATGAACACGTGGCCTGGGAGGACTTCCTCTGCGCTCTCTAAACCTTACAAGCCAATTTCAGCCCAATCGAAGCGGCTCAATAAGGCCTATTACCTCAAAGTGCTTTTACTTACCTGTGATAAGGCCGGGCTTCGGTATGGGAGGATGCCTGTTTTGTTTTTTTTCTCTATACATGTATATTACAAGGTATGCAGCAAAGTGTCTTAAAGCAGTATTCCACTTAGTTTTAACATGGGGGTTATTTGGCTGTTGACCGCCATGAAAACCAGAATATAAGCATCAAGATCAGATGCAGCTGGACTAGTTTGTAGCGTTCAGATTTTTACTTCCCATTCATTTGAATGAGGCCACGAATATAGCCTGGAAACTGACATTTAACATGTTGGTGAACAGATTCAACAACAGATCCTGCTTTTAAGACAGCAAAGCAGTCCTGGGTCCATCGTCATTTTTCATTTCTATACTATGTTTCACTAAAATTTGAAAATAAAAGTAGATCCGGTCTATCTCTCCTAAATGGTATCCCTCCGCTATGTTCTCTTCTATCAATAAAAATGCTATTCGGTGAAATTCTGTTCTAAAACATTGGACCCACAGTCGAAATTGAAAATTACAATAGCAGGATCTGTTGTTGAATCTGTTCACCAACGTGTTACATGTCAGTTTTCAGTCTATTTTCATGGCCTCATTTAAATGAATGGTGTAAAAATCCGAACGCTACAAACTCATCCAGCCGCATCTGATCTTGGTGAGTAGTTGATATTCTAGTTCTTATGTTAAAACTAAGTGGAATATTGCTTTAAAGTCCTCGACTATCACGTGAGGTTCCAGTAACCCGTATTCCTTTCTATTCACAGTGTATATATGCAGCGCTCGCGGATTAACATCAGGCTCTGCTGCGGTGTCTAATCCCCGAAATACCCGCTCTCTCAGCTGAACTTCTTGTCATGCCTCCTCTGCGGAAAATGTAACCGAGAGAAAGAAAAAAAACCCCCAAAAAAACAGCGTTCACACGACTCAACTTTGACTCTGGCCGGGCTACTTTAATTAAAGCCGTTTGATGTTTGCTCTCGAGTATTCGGGTCCCGGCGGAGCCCGCTCTAATGCGAGAATAGGACAGGAGTGACCATAAAGGTGATGTGTACTGCCGCGGATGCGCTGGAGCACCTAACTACCTCACTACGGGGCTTTCACAGCCTCCCTGCGGTGGCCATAAATCCTCTGTGTGATTGGGGAGAGGAGGTAATGAGGGTTCCTGGTGCACCGCGCGGCCACACACACACACACACACCTCGCTGTAAATAACACCAGCAGTGACCCTGACGGCGGCCCGATCATCTCGGCCCCGCTGCGATCACCTTCCCCCCCCCCCCCCTAGTAAATCTATCTAATTAACTCCGTGAGCGAAAAAGGGAAGACTCTCTTTCTTTCTCGGCGGCATAATAGTTTCTGACACTACACAGAATTACCCGGGGTTTTTTTCGCTTGGCATTCTTCGCTTCACTCCGTATTAATTGTTCTTTTCAGAAGTGCCCCGGATGTGCAGAACTGAGTGGAAAATAGGAAAGTGGATTAGCAAATTGCCTCGGTGCCCTTTCGCGGGACACCACGAAAAGCACTCGCTCCCCCTTTCCCCCCCCCCTTTTACTTTTTGACTCCCGCCGCACCGACCCCGACCTCCGCTGACCTTTTTCGCATGTGGCCTCCGAGTAATTGAATGAGCACCTCCGTAAAGTTAATTGGCTGTTTCCAAATAGTCGGGAAAGCTGTTTATAATTAATCAGAGAGAACAAAAGCCACTACATCACCACCTAATTATGGGTGAGCACTTGGCAGTCTCGACACACAGGATCCTCATCTGTGCGGTTTTTCTTTTATCTGCAGTGTGTGTGTGTGTGTGTGTGTGTGTGTGTGTGTTTGTGTGCACGCAGGCGTATGTTACCCGCAGTTCTGCCTCATTACATTCTTAACAATAGGTTCTGATTAGAGCAAATAACAACGTTCTCTTAACATATTTTCGATATTTGGAATAATTTCTCAAAATCTAATTAGCTAATCATTGTGGAGTGTCAGCAAATTATGTAAACAGGCTTTTTGTACATGAATAGCCCAAGCTGGGGCTTTTGTATAGCAGTTATGGGTAAATGCAGATGAATTCTTGAAGAATAGGACTCCTTCTGTTCACAACATTTGCCCCAGAGTTTGCAAAATCTACAAAAATACAATCCATTTACAGCATCACAATACAACCAAAGGTCATGTTTAAGTGTTGCATATGATCAGTGAAGCTCAGTCTGTCCTTTTGAGAGTGGAAAGACAATTCCAGCCTTTAACTAAACCAGATGAACTGTGGATGAAAATATGATCCATGCCACAATGTAGAAGTCACTGGGAATTTGAAACATCGATTCGTTTTGATAACTGATGCTAGCGAGGAGTTTGTTTGGTCTGTGCGTCTTGCGGAAACTTTTATGACCAGGCACGCCTATGTAAGATGATCAAACAGGCACTGATAAAGTTCCTCTGCCTTTTCGTCGAAACGCAAAACTCCCCAAGCATCGCGCTTCAAACGCATGCTTCCCTCCAACACTCCCTTTTTTTTTTTGCTGGCTTTTTTTTTTTGGCTTTGTGCATAAAAATCTGAAAGGGCCTTTTTTTTTTGGTGAAAAGAGAAACGCAGACACAAGACGTTTGAATGTGGGAAAAATGGCCGACGAAAGCGGCTTTGTATTCTCCCCCCCCCCCCAAAAAAAAAAAAAATGTTCCACTCGTGAATCAAAACATTTTGCCTCTGACGGCTTCCTCCCCTGGCTTGCAGTAACAGTCGTGTCGATACAAAAGAAGACATCCGCCGCTCCGTCCAAAACGCCGCCATGAGTAGGAAGCGGCACTTTTTCTTCTGCAAGTGAGCAGTTATCGAATGCATTTATTCAACTTGTCAGTGGCTGCTGTGATCCCGAGGATGAAAAGCGACTTTGGGACAGGCGGCGTTTCATCTGCCCGGCCAAGACAAAGGTTATCTACGCTCCGGTTCGTTCCTCAATCAATTAATTACGCGTTTTACCGTCAGAGAACGGAACGCCCCGTCCCGTTTTATTTCATTATTTTATCTGCAAGTCTGTCCTCTCTTCCGGACGATAGCGGGCCAAAGTCGAGCTAAAAAAAAAAAAAAAAAAAAAGAGTGTTTCATCCTGTCTCCTCGCTCCGATATCCCTCTCCTCCTCTGCTGCTTCTATCTTTCCATTTTTCCCTCCCCATTCCCCCCCTGTGCCTATGGCATGGGCCTTTATTAAGGGATGTAATATCCACCATACCATAGGGCCCATATTCCTCAGGGATTTCTCTTTCCCCCTCTCTCTCTCTCCTCTCTCTCTCTCTCGCTCTCTCTCTCACACACACACACACACAGCATGGCAGGAGCTCCATCTTAAAGAAATGAGGGGAGCTGGGGAGCAATTAGATTCAGCTGGAGACTTTAATGTGGATTCCTCCCGCTTTCCTCTGGAGAAATCTCAAAGTCAAATATAGGATCTCTGGTCATTTACAGCCATATGGCACGGTAAGGCACGAACCAACAAGATTGTGTGTGTGTGTGTGTGTGTGTGTGTGCTTAAACTTTTCCCTAGTCACATATTCAACCAAAAAGACAGGAATGTGATGTCAGTCCAAGGTCGTTTCCTAGAATATTTGCAAACCTGCACTGCAAAAATCGTCCACCATGAGGTCAACTAGTCTCATATTCACTCTAATCATCTTATTTTTCTTAAAACAAGTGAACGTTTCTGTCATTTGAGGCGAGAGGATCAACTCCCATCAAGAAAACGGCAGCTGATTCAAGAACATTCTAGAGAAAAGTACAGCTGCTGCATTGGAAAGAAGTGGAATTATCTCTTTGGCAGATTTTGCCCCATTCCAAGAAATTTCAACACTGCACTAAATGACTTGGCGAGGCGAATATTTTTGCAGTGTAAATAATTCTTTGTTTCATTTAACTGCAAGGCCGACCGAAGATGAAAGTAATTTTTTGACAGTCGACGAGAACAAACACAATCTGTCAAATGAGCCGCTTTCGCAAACATGAGAATCGCTCGAAAACGGAGACAAAGATCCGTGTAAATTATGCACTGCTTCTGGAAAATCAGCTACAAATATTTTTTTATTTTTTATGGAAATGACTACGAAGGCAATTTGTTGACATCATGTATAATACTCATGATGGTTCGGATCCTCTGACTCATGACATCTTCTCACATGTCATCCTCTCTCTTTCCCTGTCACTGTCTAATAAACTAGAAACCCCATGAGCTGTAAAAAAGAAAAAAAAAACCCAAAATGCTTCACAGCAGATTTCTGGGTTTTATACTGTATGTTTTCCATGTTTTCCGTGACATTTCTATTCTATTTTCTCGCAGGAAAACCACGGCGACGCGTCAGGTGCCGGCGACATCGCGCGAGGACAAAGCCGCTCTTTGATTTTCTTTACGGATGCTGCCTTTTTCGAATACTCGGGGGTCTGTGTTTATCCCGCCACGCCGAGATGTTCTCATTCCAGGAAAACGCCGTCGGGGGGGCCTGCCCGAGTGCATTTACAAAAAAACGCTGACTGGGTGTGTTTTAGAGCATGGAGAGAGGTAGCTAGGTATTAGAAAAATACTCTGTCTCCCCACTCCACGGAGACTTAAACTAAATTTACTATCTGCTGCGCCCGGCTCAGAGCGATGCTGCTTTCCCCTTCTCTCTCTGAGTGGAGAAAAAGAGGGAAGAAAGAAAAAGAGAGAGGAGGGATGGAGAGAGAGAGAGAGAGAGAGAGAGCGAGAGAGGGAGGCAACCTAATCCATAACAAGCAAAGTTAAAGTTTTTGCCGTGTGTATGCTTTTGTTTACGCGTGTGTGTGTGTGTGTGTGCATGCCTTCCTCTGCCCTTTCTCTCGTTTCCCCCGGCGACGCCGCTGCTAGTGAGACTGTCAGAGCCAGACCGCATGGCTCTGGCCTGGATAAACCAGCGCGGGAAGAGGTCTCACCTCTAGTTAGTCTCAGCAGGACAGACTCTAGCTGCTAGGTGACAGAGCAGCAACTCCAAATCCCCTCGTCTGCCGCCGCCGCCGCCGCTTCCCGGTCAATGCGAGGATACAAGCTCACAGCGCGCCATTGTTTCTGGTCCGCGCACACACAAGGGGCGTGCTGAGCTATGCTTCTACACACACACACACACACACACACACACACACACACACAGTATTTCACACATGCACACGCACCGGTGCACGCACAAGTGCACAGGCGGAATGTACACTTAGAAAACAGATTCACATGTGAAAACGATGACATATGAACACATACATGTGCACAAGAGAGAATACACATGCATATGCACATACATGTACAGTATGTGTCTCTACATGTGCATGTTTATATGTGTGTGCATACACATGAACATGAACGAACAAATGCACCACATAACATACATGTGCATGCACCCATACACATATACATGCAGATAAACGTACACATACAAATACAAATAAAGACACATGTACAGTACACACATATGCACATATACTTACACACACATGCATAGGCACATAAACATGCACATATACGTGTATGTGTATCTACGTATATGTGCATGTGCATGTCATAATATATACATACATGTGCATGTCCACATACACGTACACATATGGTATACATACATGTGCATGTCCACATACACGTACACATATGGATACACATACACATACAGGACATATTCACATACGCATATACACACTCACACACATGCATGCTCACACACACACACACACACACACACACACACACTGGCACAGCGTCTGTGAACAGCAGGGCAAACTAGACCACTGGGAGACACACAAAGAAGTCAAAACGCGGGGCAGCTAGCCTCCAGAAACCCTGCCTGCTGGAAAGCGGTGAGACAAAAGCAAAAAATAACCCAAAGCCATTTCCCCTGAAACTCCACTGTTATTATCCCAGTCTCTTCATGGAAATAGACGGTCATTTCTGCAGGGGAGGACCAGGCGGGGGGGTGGGGGGGGAGGTGAGAGCAGAGCCCCCCCCCCCCCCCAAAAGCCTAAAAGGCCTGCTACGGTAAATCAGAAAACGACTGCAGAGGCCATGCACTGCCTCCTGAGTCACACACACACCAACACACACACACACACGCATAAATGGACACGCTTGTACGCACAGAAGCACTCATGCATGGATGCAGGCGCGGGACGTGCACACACACACACACACACACACACACACACACCCAAACGCAGCTCCTTTCTCGCCTCATACAGTCAAAGACACACCAACTCTCTCCCAGAGGCAAATAATCAGCTTTCCGGCTTTTATCACCCCAGCAGAGCTCATCCTTTCCACAGATAGAGCTAGATGGCTTAGATACACCCGGGCCGTTTCTCACACTGAAGATAAAGACACGAGGCTCCGAAAAAGTCTGCGGAGCGATATCAACTTATTGACTTACTTAGCCAATTACGCCGCGTGCGGATTAGGGCGCGTTACCTTTCCTCCCCCTCCATCTTCTCTCCTCGTATCGTTATATCAATCCTGCTCCCCTAGCCAAACACCCCCCCCACCTCCCCCTCCTCATCTTCTCTGCCTGGAAACCGCATCACCCCTCCGCTTCCCTCCTCCCGTCTCTTTCCCCCCCCCCTCGCTCTATATGTAATCCCACCGTCTGACCCCGCACCTCTCTCCCTCCCTCCCTCCATCTCTCCCTCATCCTCTCCCTCGGTCTTTTGTGCGACCCCTTGCATCCTTTCTCTCTCCCTCTCTCCGCTGCAATCCTCATCTCATTTCCCTAAATCTCTTCCCATCCCCTCCGTGTCTCCGCGTGTCCCCGCTGTGATCCGGGTGACATTTCAACAGTCACGCCTGTCACGTTACACAGAGGGGGGCATTGCCCTCCATGCGCGCCCAGGGAACAGAGGTCCCATTAATGTGTGTGTGTGTGTGTGTGAGTGTGAGTGTGTGCGCTCATACAAATGCAGGGGGGTTCTCATTAACGTACAGCCTTTATTTGAAGATACAGCTTTGCAAAACGTGCGTGTGTGCGTGTCTGATTGAGTATGCGGAAAAAAAAAAAAAAAAGAGGCAGAAAGAAGCGAGAATGAAAGAGCGTCTAATTACATGACAGACTTAGCCTCTGGATCACTGTGTTTGAATGGAATAGGGCATCTCTCCCTGACATCGCTCTCTCCCTGCAAAACCTTTTCAGAATAACCTCCCACTATCTCTCCAGCCCCGTCAAGATTCCCGGCCACATTTCGTGAGCCGGAGGGGAAGGGAGGGGAGGGAGGGGTGGCGGTAACTGCGCGGCCCCTACCCGGACTGCCAATTCTGGGACACGCTTCCCACTCGGGTCCCCCAGCCTTCCTAGGTGGCTTGTCTGTCTGGGTTATATTAGCCCCAGATATATCGACCCAGTGAATGAGATGGGGCGTATAGGGTGTGTGTGTATGTGTCTGTGTATGTGTGTGGACACCTTTATGTGTAAGGAGGGGGGGGTAGTAACTGGGAAAAAAAATCTTCGTTTTTTTTTCGGCCGCCGGATAACGAGGTTGACTCGGCTCTCTGCCCTGTCTGGCTAAACAGACAGCAGACTCTCTATCAGACTCTCTGTAGGCGTGCAGCTCCACTCTGCTGCTGCCTCGCTCCACAGAGACTCTCCAGCGTGTCGGTGGAAGGTCCTGAGGGTGTGCGCACCGGAAATCCCTTTATATACATATGTATGTGTAAGTTGCCCAGCCCCTGCGGAATTACAGGCTGCAATTATTACACAAATTATAGCCCGAGGAACACAAGCCCCCTGGAATACAGAATATTCTCTTATATATAAATAGGCTACATAATATACTGTATATCCCAGAAGCATGTTTTCATACCTTGACAGATGGATTATTTTCTTCAGAAAATGGATTCATGCGCAAATAGTTGACAGCTTCCCCCCCCCCCCCCCCCGGTTTGATCGCATCCGTACCTGTCCCTCGGTGCGAAGCATCCAAACATCTGGTGCATTTGGAAATTGGGACGCCAAAGTGCCGAATCCATACTCTGGCACCTAACTGGGTCATTCACAAAATTCAGAGTGCCGCCAGAATTCTCGTTTATATATTCGTGGAGCGTTGGCTTCTCGTAGAATTTGGGAGTGGAGTCTTGAGTATGCAGCGACTAGCAGCATCTCCAGACAGTAGAGTATGCCTCTCTCCTAAAGCGTTTACCAACACAGGCATGAGACAGACAACAATTTAACACCGTTTCATCTTCCACTTACCATATCTGCTATCACATCCCATATCTCTCTGACATCCTTTGCTCTTTGTCTATGGAACTGGGGCATTCTCTTTCATAAACAGACTGGCAGATTGGATTTAGCAGCGAGCCCAGCAAGCCCCTCGCCGGATCTACTTTATGTAGGAACCCCATAGTTTAAGATTAATCTCAGCGCCGGCTCTTCCCTTCGCTCGTACAGCTTGTCAGTCTCTTATTTTTCATCTAGCTTTGGTTCTTGTTTTCATAGTCAGCGATGACATTTCCCAAACAGACAGGTTTAAATAAAACATTTTGTATCTGCCACGGAAAGGGGCCACTAAGCCTGGAAAACGGCTAACCTTGTTTTCCTGACAGGCGAGCAAAGCTTTGCCGAATATGACAGGGACAATTGCACGAGGAGTCTCAGAGGGAAAGCTCTTTATATTTACTCCTCCGCAGAGTTGTTGCTATTCACAGCTTTTTTTTCCGCCTGCTTTTCTTGGCCTATATCACCTCTCTAGGTTTTTCTCCCTCTCTCCCTCTATCGCATTTTCTCACTTGTCCTCTCCTTCTGCCGAGAGCCCGCTGGTGTGTTGTCAAAGTCACCCTCGCCGGTCTGAGACGAGCAGCGTGCCTCCCTGACGCCTGTGCAACAACGACAGCGGCGGCAGCATCAGCAACAACAACAACAACAACAACAACAAACTCATGCCTTTGCCCCGCACGGCGACATCAATTTACTCTGACCTTGATTTTTGCAGTAATCATCCAGACTGATGGCCAATCAAAAACACATCACACACTCGGAGCAAAAATAAATTAAAGTCTGCTCGTCCGTGCATCTCTTTTCAAAACCAATACCTTCCCGGCGAACGTGTCATGCCTTCCCTTTGCGGAAAAAAAAAAAAAAAAAACAAGCTCAGAGAAGTGTTGGTGTCGCAATAGATTTTCTTCTAAGAGCAGAAAAGACAAAAAATGATTGAAAAATAGATTTTTATCACTGAGGGAACAACACTATGTAATGGGTTTTCGGGGGTTTCTTTACCCGCTCCCCTTCAAATCACATAGAAGAAATTTAGAGACTGCAACGCCACATTTTCTGGGCTTGTATGTGTCTCTGTGTGTGTGTGTGTGTGTGTGTGTGTGTGTGTGTGTGTGCGTGACCCCCCTCACCTGCGTTGTGAGATGAGCTTTGGCACCTGCAGCAGCATGGAATAAATCACTGCCAATGATATCACCTCGATGATGAAGCATCTCATGTCCTTGTTATTCCGCCGCGTTTCCACAGAAGAACAGCCTCTCATCTCAAGCCACTTTCAGTAAATTATTCTGCCTGATTTGATATCTAATAAAGCCATAATGTCGGGAATATTGGTCTAATTTAGCTAATTTAGGCCCGGATAAACGGAAATAGGAGAGGGGGTGAAGAAATGGAGGAATGTGGCTAATATTTAAACCGGCCAATTCTGGAACAAAATGAGCATCTAACACTTTGGGGTACTCAGAAATAAGCCTGCAGCGTGGTGTTTGATTATTAAAATGCCAGCGGAGGTGCAGCAATCTGGACAATCTGGTGTCAGTTGTCATTTCGACTAGATGTAAAGGTCAGGATGCAAACTGGTATCGAGCTTTCTCTGATCCGAGCCGCAGATCACAGATCAGAGAGGAAGCAAAACGCACTTTGAAACCTCTCCCCAAACTTTTTCTATGCCTTTACCTGTTCAGTGATTTGGACCGGAGACGGGTGAACACACTCAAAAGGGCAATCAGATGCAGATTTATCAAACGATCCAAAGGGGCTTCGTTATCAAAAGTGCATACATTTGCGTGCCTAAAAAAAAGCGCGGAAGATGTGAGGGGGAGATTTCATTTTAGCGACTCGACTAAAAAGACATTTCAGCCGGGTGCTCCGACAGGCCGGCTGGATCAGATACGGCCACGTTTGGAACCGACGAGAGAAATGTCAGGGTCCGGATCCGGAATAGCAATGAGATTCCCGGCGTATCCCAGATGAACCCCCGAAAGGACACCGGCGCAGATCATGTGGGATAAGTTACTGTGTCGGACAAAATCTCCTCCCAACTTAACCCCTCGGCTATCTCGCGTCCCCGGGCCGGCTCAGCGCGGAGTTCCCGGGAAACTCTCCGGAGTCGGGTTTGACTTAACGGCTAATACGGAATCCCGGACAGAGCGTTTGAGTTCTCCATGGGTGCTCAATCGCCGGCTAAATGGTACAGTTTAGTATTTCTTTACCTCTTATCCCTCTGAGGGAAATGGCAATAGCGGTACAGTGTGCATAGGCAGGCTAAACCGGCTCAAGTGCACTCGAGCGGTATTGCGGCGCGGCCCTTAAGCCCCTGAGTGGAGAATAGGTAGAAGCGGGAAAGGTGAGGCTCTTCTGGATCCTTCCCCGTCGGATGAGCTCCTAGGACGGGCTGGGGCGAGCGATCGGCGATGAAACGCGCGGCGCTCCTGTGGAAGGCTCGGCAGAGATCAAAGCGGGACGGACCGCTGGGAGGTTTCAAAGAGCAGCCGTCACCTCATTACATCCCCCAGCTTTCCTGTGAAATTTTGATTAAACAGACTGCCTCGCTACTGTCTTTCCATCCTCCGGTACGTACACAGACAATTTGATTAATTTAGCCCCTGGATTACATTGTAGATATTCAAGAAAACGTTATATATATATATCCCAGGTGGTACGCTTACATGCGGCAATTGACAATACTGAGTGTATGGCATCAGACGGATTAAGCCGTTTACATGATTCCATAATTTGGCAATTTCCCATAGTAATCCCATTTACATGAGTGAAGTATTTAGTTAAATTTTCCAGAGAGAATTGTTGCAGTCAAAAGTTTTATTGGTAAAAAAAAAATGTATTAAACTTCATAGGTAGGATCCAGGGAGTCTGTATGGGTTAGAGTCACTGGTCAAATTTTGCTTTTTTAGCTCTGTACTCTGCAGCCTTCAGAGCTTTCCAACAGACACAAACTTGCTCAGTTGTTCTGAGAAAATCCACTCTTAAAGTTTTTCAGACACCTGTCTAAAAAGGACACCATTACAGAGCTTATGCCCATCTAAAAACCGCATGATATCCATGTCTTGCACACGTAACATGATCTCTGTCACTTCCAAACTCCTGCTGCCCACCATCTTGGTCTACAGACATGTGATGAAGATGAATACATGTCCTATCTGGTGTCTATTCATGCAGATAAAGTCAGAGTTCTCATATGTTACTGTGATTACTCTGACTGAGAGCATAATCACATTCATATAATCGGAGTGTGGTATTTACATGGGCTCTACCTTACTCACATTCGAATTGCATTTTGGATGTGCATGTAAAAGTGACCACTGGTTCAATAGCCAAAGTCTGTCTATGAATATTAGAAATCATGACATTTTAAGCGACGGACTCATTGTTGTCAAGGTATTTCGTTCTGAAAACAGCAGGTGTTTTTTGCGAGATGTCGACTGGCTCATGGCTCAATAGCAGCACAGACAAAGAGAGATGGGGCAGAAGAAAAGCATGAGAGGCATTTTAGAAGTTTGGCCTCTCGTGGTTTTTGCTTTACCGGTGGAGAAAATCCATTCTCGCATACCTGGCTGGAAAGGTGAGAGAAAACCTTTTCAGGTCAGTGGATGCGTGGAGAGAAAGTGGGCATGTGTGAAAGTGCAAGGCCACACTGCAAAAAACATCTGTCTTGACAGCTCATATTGTCCAGTATTTAGAAAGCTGGCAATCAGAGTTTTGGTGAAAAATCTCAGATGAATGAATCTCCAATGTAAATCAACTTGCTTTTATTATTTTTTTGGCAGTGCAACCTTTTTATCCACTCTCTTTCACAGTCTGTTTTGTTGCTGTGGTTGTTACGCACAATGCCTGTTTCACCTCTAACAGCTAACTAGCAAACCCATTCCCTGAGGCTGAATTCGCTAACACAGGCGTTTTTTTTTGTAGAGGTGTCAACCCAGAAAGGGGGTAGGAGAGGGGAGGGGGGTGGGTCAATTGGGGCCAGGGCAACCCAGGCCACCCCAAGGCGCAGCCCCTGGCTAATTTAGCCCCAGCACTAACCGCACAGACGCCCCCTTGCTCCTCACCCTTGACCTCTCCCTGACCCTGTTACTGTGGTGACAGTTAGCACCAATCTCTTTCACCTTGCCTACTCGGGCTGCCTTTTCTTCTCTCCTGTGTTTTTTTTTTTCCTTCTCAGTCCAGTCTGCGCCCGGTTTGGATCGTGACCCCGGGACGCCGCTCTGAATGTCGATGAGGAAGAAAACTGAGATGGAAGGGTGGAAGTGAATGGGTGTTTTTGCTGTAGAAGTTGCACATGAGAGTGGATGTAAAGGACAGGGGAAGGTGATTCTGGGTCATGAGAATCTCACATAGAACACACACACCGACACACATCGACACAGTCATACAAGTAGAACAGATCTTTATTATCATGTACAAGTCATTTATTTTTTTTATATTTTTATTGAGTCGAATTTAGATGCTTTGGCAATACAGTTCATCTTCATCAGGGTTCCCACCTGATGTAAAATTCCATGGCTTTTCCATGACTTTCCATAACCAAGTCGGCACGCTTCCATGACCTCAAAAATGTATTCCTTCTTGGTTTGTAAATGTTGTTTTTCTAAAAAAACAGTCTGGTTTCCTCTACAGTTGCGCTTACTGTAGAGAAAAAACAGCTGATAACCACCATCTAATGCAAGAATGTGTGAATGTGTGAAACAAGTTGCAAAATACATTTACATTGTGAAATCCCCTCATATTCCCTGAATTTCCCTTTCTGGAATATACCATGACCAGTGGGCACCATGTAAATAAACCAACTGAATTCAATTGAATTTAAATTCAATTCAAATCAATTCACTTCAATTCAATTCAATTCAATTCAATTCAGTTCAGTTCAATTTGACTTGATACTGAACCCAAGGGAGGTGGGCCTAATTCAATGAAATATCTGTGATCAAAGGCTTGCTCTTGCCCACTTGTCCATCCCCCTTCTTCTAACATCCAGGCCAGTTTTCTCTGCAGGCGCTCCGTCCAGGTCAATAGCACAAGGTATAGTTACATCAGATCCTGTGTATTAGTAAAATACCTCTATCAATTTTTTCTGGGATATGAAACCAGGTCCAATTTCCGAGCAAATTCCCATCAGCCAGCCACATTTCCTCTTCTTCCCTCCTCTTCCTCTGCCTGCGTGACCTCCAGCCAGCTGACCTTGGCAAAGAAATTACAGTAAAGGACCCCTGAGTGTTGATGAAAAGGGAGCGTATATTTGAGGGCGGCGTATTAATGATGTGACAGGCACTAATTCGAACTGAAATTCTCGCAAACACACACACACGCACACGAGCACACACACACACACACACACACACAGTGAGGCTCCTGGGAACCATGGATCTTGATTAAATGTTGGGGAGGAGGGAGCGGGGGCGAGGGGAAGACGACACGTCAGAGTCATTTAACGTAAAGTTATGACACTTTTATGAGGCCTGCTTTGAAAATTGGCACACACGCACACACAGACACGCACACACCTACACATCTACACACACACACACACACACAGGCAGGTATGTCTGGCTCAAACACGAATTCCTGTATGCAGCAAATAACAGAGCAGGTACAAACGGAGCATACTGATGGCCGCTAACTGTCGGCCATCATTTCCGGTACAGTTGTGTCCGCTGGGAACACGCTATCTCCCACCTGTCTCACGGTCAATTTCTGATCCTCACTGGATGGAATGACCTTGGTCTGAGGACTACGCTGTTTTTTAAGCTTCATTTTGGCAAGTGCCAGCGAGTGTCTGTGTGTGTGTGTGTGCATACAGGAGTGTGTGTGCGTGTGTGGGTGCGCCCATGTGTCCGAGGCCGTCGTGTTTCCTGGGGGAAGAAAAAAAAGAAAGAAAAAATCCCCTTTGTGCTTGCTTTCGGCGCACATGGCTGGAAGCTCCCGCGCTTTGTCCTGCGACGCATTCGGAGTCTGTCAATCAATAGCCTCCAATTACGAATATAATACACTCAATTGACTCGGCGGGCGGGCGGCTAGATTGCGGCGTGGAAAGCTATTAAAGGGGTACGGCGGGCCTCTTGTGTTTGTGTGTGTGCTCGCGTGCGTTGGGGTGGTAGGCGGGTTTGGAAGTGGGAGGACGGGGGGGGGGGTGCACACAGACAGGGCTGAATGGAGGACGCTGTCAGGAACTAATAGCTTTGGGATGTAGTGCTGGGCTGTGTGTGTGTACAGCAATCTCACTCTGTCTTAAGGAGAAAGGGGGGTGGGGGGGGGGGTGCAGCGCTGATGGGACGGAGGAGGATAAGGAGGGCACGTCAATGTCTGCATGCACGCCCTTGCCTATCTGCATGTGTGTGTGTGTGTGTAGGTAGTCGAGTGTGTGCGTGGTACAAAGGGAATATAATAGCTATACTAGCTATAGCTATAGCTATAGACTACTACTACTACATGATAAAGTGACTTCAACGGGGGTGCGCTGAGATTGAGAGCCACCTCCGCTGTGATATACCTCTGTCAAGAGGAGACAGAAATAAAAAAAAAAAAGAAGAAGAAGAAGAGGGGCCACGGCGAGATAGCAATAGACAGAGAGTGACGGCGGGGTGGGGTGTGGTGTGGTGGGGGCGGGGATAAAGAGGACTCCGGAGATAACTAAAGCATTTGAGAGACAGGTGCAATATAGAGGAGGAAGGAGAGAGTATACGAGGGAAGGGGTGGGGGGGGGGTGAAATGAAGGAGAAAGATTGGAGGAAATGACGGCGGGTAAGAAAGGAAGAGATGGGGTATTGGACAGCTATTTATTCTCATAAATATCACTGCAATCTTCTCGCAAGGCCCTGGAATTCTCTAAAAAAAAAAGAGGAGAGAGTCGGCGAGACAGCAGCAATAAAGGAGGGAAAACACGCAGTGAGGGAGAGACAGAGACAGAGAGGGTGAGAGAGAGAGACAAAGAGAGAGAGAGAGACAGAGGGAGAGAGAGAGAGGTGAGATAATGAGCAATGAACAAAGAGAGCTATTTGCTTTCATGAAATCACTGCATTTCCCCTCATGTTTATCTTCGGTTGATATCGTGGTTCCCGCAGAGCCAGTGGAATTGAATGGGGTTAGTGTACACAAGCTGATAGGAACCCTGTGGCTCCACTCCACACTGTGCAGAGCTCCGAGGAGTCAGGGGAAACTATTTGCCATTCTCCAGATTGATGCACACAACGTAGTCCCTGGGGTGTAGTCAAGACCGCTTTAGTCGAGTCAAAGTCAAATCCAAGACCAGGTCCAGTAGCGTTCAAGCCAAGATCAGTAGAGTTCAAGACTAGGCCCAGTTGAGCTCAAGTCAAGACCAGTAGAGTTCAAGACCAGGGGCAGTAGAGTTCAAGTCAAGACCAGGGGCAGTAGATTTCAAGTGAAGACTAGGGGCAGTAGAGTTCAAGTCAAGACCAGGTCCAGTAGAGTTCAAGACCAGGTCCAGCAGAGTTCAAGTCAAGACCAGGGGCAGTAGAGTTCAAAACCAGGTCCAATAGAGTTCAAGTCAAGACCAGGGGCAGTAGAGTTCAAGTCAACACCAGGTCCAGTATATTTCAAGACCAGGTCCAGTAGAGTTCAAGTC
Source organism: Centroberyx affinis (assembly GCF_046629955.1). NCBI lineage: Eukaryota > Metazoa > Chordata > Actinopteri > Beryciformes > Berycidae > Centroberyx > Centroberyx affinis. The sequence continues at coordinate 269,297 of NW_027279898.1, forward strand.
AAGACCAGGGGCAGTAGAGTTCAAGACCAGGTCCAGTAAAGTTCAAGTCAAGACCAGGACCAGTAGAGTTCAAGACCAGGTCCAGTAGAGTTCAAGTCAAGACCAGGGCCAATGGGGATTGAGACCAAGTCAAGACCAGGATCAGAGCAAATCGATCCCAGACCGATTGCAGACCAAGACAATAGACATGTCTTTCTAAATGTAAGCCTGTAACCACATAGGACTTTTTTGAACGCGGCTGCACCTCTTTTCACTTATCTTCGATGGTTGGGTTGCGGCAGGCCCACGTACGTCTCTTCCAAAACTGATCTTCACCATTTGAGACTTCAAGGTCTTGTTCTTTGTTCTTCAAGGTCTCAGCTTTAGCTGTACTGAGCATCATGTCAGTGCTGGACAGACAACCTGGAGGGAAGTCAGCAGCCTCTTACTTTCCTGGTGAGTAACTAACTTTAACTTGAGCTACATCCTCTGCCTCCGAATGAGCTCCTTATCCTCTTCCTCGAGAGCACGCAGAACAACTCTCTCACTTTCTCTGGGTCCATTTTTACTTTCAACAACATAATCAGCCAGCTAACGCTAATTAGATAGCAACGAGAACGATGTACCGCTCTTGTTCTCTCTGTTACTAGAGACACTCACAGCTGTACTTTGCGTTTGAGCAGGAGAGAAAAAAAAGCAGCCAATCTGATCACAGCCTCAGGAGGATCAACAGAGATGTAGATCTATCGACAGGAGCTCTGTATTATATCCTTCAACATCCAATTAATTCATGCATAGAAGTGAGAACTATTACATACGATAAACATCCTTGCGTAGTCCTAATTTAGGTGCCATCTGTCTTCAAGACAAACATTCCTACACAGTATCCGTCCTCTTCGTCCTCATCGCCTTTGTGGTCCACCTCATCGTCCACACCATCAAACCGGTTTAAAACAGCTGCTCCCGCAAGACAGAGCTTATTTGGTTTCGGGGGTTTCAAGGCAAATATCAACCTAAAGCAGAATTCATACATGCGTAATTCTTTGTTGGTCTCAGACGGCTCAATCGATGTTTGCGAACAACAACTCTCTCAAATATCTGGAAACCGAAAAAAAAAAAAAAAAAACCTCCAAGGCTGCAGCCTGCGATGTCGAACGGCATTGCCTTGAATGAATTCCGAGCCCGACTTTGTGTGGCGTGGAGCATTTATCTGAGCTTTTACATCTAATTCAGCTTTATGTAATTGTAGTCGAAGCAGTTACGAACCAGAAAATGTGCCCACATCCTTGTCAGCTCGGATGCTGTCACTGCGCCCACAAGAATCAGTCTCCTGCTCACCGACAATGGAAGAGCTCTCGGATTTGTCTCTCAAAGGCGAACCTTCCAGTGTCTGTGGCTTTCTTGTTGCTGCCTTTGATGGAGACTTGTTTACGCTCAACACTCCAGACTGAACTGTCCAAAATCATAAGAGTAACATGTGGAAGTTCTGCTTCAGGGGGTGGGTTTTCCTTTTAAAGTGTCACATTAGGAGCTTCATCTCCTCTGTCAGACACACTACTGCCGAGTGCAAAACATTCCCGCTATATACGCCAGAAATAAATAATATTTACTGTTAATATTCGCCCCACAAAATGCTAACCGCTGCTGTATGATCAATAAAACATCAGGCAGGCATCAGAGCGTCTTTCATGTGGGGCATTTCATCTGTGTTCGGTATATGCTTCAATGTTTGTCTAGCAGGAGGGGAGTGCATTTGTGTTTGTTTGTGTGTGTGTGTGTGTGTGTAGTCGTGCTGTTATGGATGTATGGGGTCATGCTAGTGCACATCGATGTGTGTGTGTGTGTGTGTGTGTGGAGAGAGAACCTGCCGGGGTCAGTGGGAGTATTGACAAGAAGACTGTGTGCAACCCATGTAAAATTCATGCACTGCTGCCGCCGTTACAAAAGAGCGCTAGAACGGTTCGTGGGGGGGAAATTTACGCCGGAGCGCTGGGAAGACGGCACTGAGGAAAACAAGGAAGACGAAAAGCAAAAAAAGAGAGAGAGAAAGAGAGAAGAGGATCCCTCCGGACAGTCAAAGGGTCGAGCGGAGCCAAAGCGCGGGCCCCCCCCCCGAGCCTGTTTTCGGCAAACACCGGCACCCGGGGAGAGATAGAGCATATGGCACCGGGCTGGAGCCGCATTACAAACTGCAATTTTCTACTTTCCAAATTATTGAATTTACCAAATGGAGGCGAGGCGAGGAGCGATAAACAAACTGTTTCTCTCGCTCTTTCCTCTCTGTCTCGTAAACAAAAAATACACACACACACACACACACACACACATACACACACTTTCGCCTCGCTTAGAGAGGCGTGTCAGTCTCACGGGAGGGCTCTGATAATGCACTGGGCACGGAGAAGCCGTAGAGGGGGAGTCGCGGAGAGGGAGAGAGAGGGAGAGAGAGAGAGAGAAAGAAAGGGAGTGTCCAAGCGAGAGGGGAGGTGGGAGCTGATTTATGGGTGACGCCGCTGTTGTAATTAAGCCCCCCCACTGACTGATTGTGTTGGAGGAGATGCTGCACAGCGTGATGTTGTGCCTCTCCCACATACGCTACACACCTTCCTCCTTCCCTCTCTCTCTCTCTCTCTTCCCCCCCCCCCCTCTCTCTCTCTCTCTCGGCTAACAGCGGTTAACGCGGGTGCTCGTCTGGCGAAAGAACATTACACTACGCGACAGGCTCGTTGCGTAAGTAGCACCCAGCGTGGGGCTTAAAATGCATATCGGGTGCGGTGTTAACGCATGTTTTTTTTTTTTTTTTTGCTTTCATCTTATATCGTGCCGAGCCCAGGGAGGCGCGTGCAAACACACAGTGTGAAGTGTAAAGGCTTTCTTTACGGGTGGCCTGCTTAAAAAAAATCCTAACTCCCTTTTTTCCTCCCCATATGCTCTTGCGGGCCGCTCTAAGCTCATTCGACATCTCTAAGCTCGTTACATGCCGCACACGTATTGCAGGTTTCGCCATATGGGGTAAAGCTTGCTCTACCGTTCTTTATCCCCCCCCCCCCAGTCCGTGCTGTCTTCGCAGATGCACAAGCAACATGTGGCTCACCCCCCCCCCCCCCCCCCCCCCCCCAACGGTAAACTCCCCGCACCTCTCGTCGTCTCCTTTTCATCCTTGTCTCTCTCTCCGCGGAAACGACGCTCGCCCTTCTCTCGCTTTTCCCGGCGTGAGTTCCTAATTTGCGTTGTGGGGGATCTCTCTTCGTAGCCGGTGGGGGGAGTTGTTATGCTCCACAAGCCTTTCTCTCTCTCCCAGCCTAGTTAATTCAGATGTTTTATCCAGAGGCGGTAGATTGAGGCCAAGGCGCAGCGTGCGGTCTGCTGATGCTTCTGATTTCCCTAGATATGCTGAGGCACAATGATACTTTTAACTTTCTCTTACCCATATTTCCTGGATTTAAATTCCCAATCTGGAATCGCACAGCGAGTCGAGTAGCTCCACTTGTCGCTCCGAAATTATACCTGTGCTTGCTCTGTTTAAATTCATCGGAGAACATTTTTCCCGTGGGACTATAGCAATAAGAAGGCAAATTCAGGTCAGCCGGTCAGACACTTCACTTGTCTATACTTATCAAAGCAGTATCAAAGTATCAAACTTCATCCAAAATCATCAGTTTACAGCATTTGAGAAAATAATTTTCTACCATTACCCCTGTCTTGTTTATTCAGCAGTACTTGATGAAAGGGAGTGAAAGTCCTACTATTTTGTCAGTTTATCCTTAACAATGAATCTTTGCACCTCAGCTGACGATTTTCACACCTTTCCCACAATCATAATCACATTAATATTCAGAAAGAACTACTCCGTCTACTCTACCTTCTGCATCTGGGGAAAAAAATCTCCTTTGGCACGGCTGAAAATACACGTCTTATCTACCGAAAGGCAGGTGTTCTGGTATGATTATGGTATTGCAATATTTGCGCTTTCACCGTGTGTTTTGCAATCGCTAATTAGTTCGGTAGCCGCCGCTCGCAAAGCCCGCGGGACCGCACACAATCTGTGTTTGTCTCGCTTTGAAACGGGTCAGCCGAGCTCTCCGTAAACGTAAACTGATGGTAGGTGACAGCTAGTTTTAAATCCAAGCTGTAGAGGCTGTAAACGCCTCCTTATGTTTGCGTTGCTGGTAAACAGCGGTGCATTTTCATTCTCTACCAATTTTCAACTCTAAATGTTGCTAAAGGGAGGAGGGAGGCCGTGATTGGCTGTCGATCATGATGTCAATAGTGACGATGGCGATGGCGATGGCGTCCGTGACGATGATGATAATTCGTCTCATGCTACTTACCTGGAATTTGGCATCAACGCCTTGCATTGGCGCCCGCCTGTCTGCTGTTTACTGTGCCTGTCAGCGATGTTGTTTTCACTACTTGCTGCGAAACTAATTCCCCCGTCAGGACAAATAGAGACGAAAATTGAACTCGAAGGTGGATGGTGGGAAGGTGATGTTTTTTTTTTTTCCCTTTACCCGCCGACGTTCCACGCTTTTCTTGCATCATTTCATGCTTTCGTTGCATCATTTTACATCAGTTTTTCGAACAGAGGAAACGCCCCCACCTCTCCAAACACTTTAAATCATTGGGTTTTCTCGGTCGGGGACGCAGAGTGCTGCTGGTTTTGAAATCAGCCCCTGATTAGATGACGAGAGTGAAACCCAGCAGGAGTCTGGGGTCACGAGGACCGGGTCTGAAAAGCCTTAAAGCACACCTACGCCTGAGAGATCGTGAGCGCTCTAACTGCTTAAGCGTTCCCCCCGTATAAACAGGGTAGGAGGCAACAGCCGACGGGTGAGAAAAATGGATAAGTAGTAACAGTGAGTAAAAAGGCTTTCTTTGCCTCCATCATGAAGCATCATCCAAATAGCTGTGAGAAGGTAAACAGGAGACAGGCCAGACAGATTGATGTGCTTCTTAATGTCTAACAGGTGCCATTTTCTCATTATCACACCCATAACAGCTGGGAGACGCTGGAAAACAGCCTCATCATCAGGATTACTCTGTAGATTGTGATTGTGTGTATGTGTATATGTGTGTGTGTGTGCACGTTTATGTGTGTGCAAGTACTGTGTGTGTGCATAGTCTGTACTCTTGTGTGTGTACTCTATTTGTGTGTGCATCTGCGTGTGTGTGTGTGTGTGTGAGCTGTGCATGTGTGTGTGTGTGTATACTCGTGCATGTTTGTACTACTGTGTGTATGTGTGTGTGGGTATAACATGCACCTGTCTTGTACCTGCATAAGCATGCATGTGTGTACACGTGTGTATGTGCGTGTGTGAGTCACTCCGTCTGACAAGGAAGCAATTTCACCTCTCCAATTTTTTTTATATTGCAATCACCGCACACACACACACACACACGCTAACACAATAATCCGCGATGTTACTAGGAACCTGGAAAGTACAAGACAATATACACCTCCAGCTCTTATAGTTTTTACTTACTTCTTCCACTTCAATCCCCCATACATCCCCCCCATCCCCCTCTCTCTCCCTCTTTACCTCTGTTTCCCGGTTGGTGACTTGTCCCCCCGTCCCAGTGTGTGTGTGTGTGTGTGAAGTGTGTGCTGAATGTAGATGGGAGTGAGGCGGCGTTGTGCTGCCCTGTCACTCCATGTGGCCTTGTCAGAGTCTGGCTGTGCGGAGTGGCTCAGACATGTCCTCTGGCCCTGCCCATCAATTATAGATGAAACCAGGTGCCAGAGAGCGGATACTCCAAAACACAACACAATATCTGGGGGAGGGGGGGAGGTGGGAGCGGGCTAAACCGGCACAAACAAACATCGACCGAAAACCCCGTCACGGAAAACCAGAGGTCGGACCTGGGACGGCTCCGGAGTGACGCGTGCGGGGGTGGGGGGGTGGTGGGATGCCGGGAAATTGTTTTAACAAGGTGCGTTCTATTCATAGAGAGTCATTAATCACAGGGCGGGGGCTTCAAAAGAGCCTGTAGTGACAATAGCGCTGCAGAAACTTCCCAGAATTCTCTCTCTCTCTCTCTCTGAAACTTGAAGACTGATCTCTTTATCTGTGGCGAATGGATCTGAGCAAAATGTAGGTGTTACCCCCCCCCCCCCTACTCAACAAAGTTTATCTGCAAGTGTGTGTGTGTGTGTTTGTTTGTGTCTAATCTTGGGTTAGGCTGATATTCATGAATATCATATGTGCACCTTCTAAAATGGTCTCTGCTTTGCACATCAATATTATTTTCCTGGAGATGGCGGCACTTAAGACACACATGCGCTCACGTGCATACACACACACACACACACACACGCAGACTCGGGCTGTGCATATTTTTCCAGCTGCCTGTGATATTGATCAGCTCCTCGTTACATTATGATAGCATTCCTCACAGTGTTATTCAGACCATTAGGCAGACAGAAAATAGCACCATTGTGATTTCGGCATCATTCCGCTGCCTGCGGGGTTCTGCCACAGATGGATTTCATGAAATTAACTTTCAAAAAAGTTAGAGGCGCTTAACAGTATTCTCACTATTAATTTCATACCATTTCCTAAACCAGACTAAACAGACTGCAGACCGAACTCAGACACATCCTTATATAAATATACACCCATCTTATCAGACACATTCCCCTAATTCATCCCATCTAATTGAGACATTCTGCCTATTTGCACAAATACAATTCTGGCGTTGGATAATTTATCTTATTTCATTAGATTGGTAAACATGAGTGACTTACTGGGCATTTCTATGTATTGAAGTTTTCAATACCTCTCGCTGCCATGTGGCCCGCTAATGTGCAAAATTGCCTCATGCAGCTGTAATGAACCATCATTAGCAATGTTCCCGTCCAACTGTCAAGCGAATTTTGAGCAGACTTTTTGAAATAAACTTTTTGGTGTGTTTCCATCAAGTTGGGTTGAAGCGAGTAAACAGGCTTTCTTGGCGCAGAACGTAGAGCCACTTCAGAGGAAAAAAAAAAAACACACACTGATGAGAAATCAATGAAGTCTTCCAAGACGATTGTGGCGGACAGACATTTTTCAGCACGTCCAAAAACCACTTTAACAAACTGTTGTGCGACGAGTTTGAACAATTTGTCGTGCCGATCATGCCAGGCCTTTGTCATTATTCATTCGACGAATTCGTGTCCATCATTATTTCTAATATCATTTCTACCAAGGAAAACACTTTTGGGCCTGAAGCGAGCATGAAAACATTTTTGTGACATCGTGGAGGTTTCACTGAAATGTATCGCTTCCTGCATTCGCTACACCGACATTTGCATAACAATACCCAGCTAATATTATTTTGATGGAATGCTGCGATGTTGCTATTCATTAAATCCAGCAGCGGTGACTCTTCTCTCTCTGCCTCTGCTCTCATGCAGGCTGCTGGACTGTACACTGTGTATGATATTGTTACAGTGAGTGAGGGCTGGATGGTAATTGCTGTGGACACGATGAAATGGGCGGCGAGGCAGTGAGTGGCTCTAAGCTCCTGGTCTTAAGTGGCTGTGGTGGATCGCTAAAGTGCTTGTGGAAGCACAAGGGAACCTAACCCATCTCCTGTTTCTCTCTCTCTCTCCCAGTCCACAACTGCAGCACAGTCACAGTGAATGTCGTCCTCTCCCTCATTACATATTCACCCCCCCCTCCTCCTCACATCACCCCATTTTCTCTTTAATTTCCTCGTTCTATCAATCTCTCCTTTGCCGCGTTGTCTCTCCCCCTGCTCCATCTCCTCCAACCCCCCCCCCCCACCACCACCACCACCCCACCCCCAGTTTTGTAGCTGAGGCATGCCGGGGCGCTCATCATTTCTGTCGAGCCCTGATTCACTTTCCGGTAACCCCGCTCTCCATCTATCTACCTCGCCGTTCGTTCTTCGCTGTAGCGCCGTGTCTCGTGAAAAAAAAAAAAAACACCGCCTCTCTTCCTCCCTTCCTCCCCCCCCGCGCGCCCCCTATCTCCTCATCCTCCCATCAGTCTCCATCAGCGGTGACTGCTGCCACTTCAGACCGGTCTGTCCATGCATCTCTCTCTCATTCTCTCGCTCTCTCTCTCTCTCTCCTGCATCTCAGTTGCCTCTGTCTATCCCAATCCATCTCTCTCTCTCTCCTGGCAAACAGGCAGGCGCCGGTGCACCTGACACCGGGATGGGGTTGGAGTTTGGGGGGGGGGGGGGTTTACACCATTAAAACACTTTACCCGCCAGCTATTTATTAAAAAGGTCGCAGACGGCGTTGTCGAAAGGCACAAAGATTAAAAATACCCCTCCTCTGATTTATCGTACCCGGGGGACAAGGACTGCCCTCCCTCCGACTTCATTTTTATCCCAAAAGATGCATTGTCAGTGTGTGTGTGTGCGTGTGCGTGTGTGTTTATATATGTCCCTGTGTGTATGCAAGAGAAAAAGTGTGCTAAGCAAATGTGTATTCCTGTATATTTTCTTTAAAAACGGAGCTGCTATGATGCATAACAAATCTGACAATAAAGTTCTATTGTATCGTATTGTGTGTATCCCATAATCCATGTCAAATGAGCACTTAATGAAGTGTTAATGTACACTTAATAGGGAAATTTACCACATTCAAAATTGATTCCCTACAAGTTTTTACTTTCTGCAGTGCAGGTGAAGAAGCTGCACTGAGTAACATGTTGCTGTTTAGGAGGGAAGAGTGCTGGGAAAGTTGACAGCGAGTTGACAAGTAAGATGGAAAGTTAATGCAAAAAACAAACAAAAAAAAAAAGAAGCAAGCAAGAAGCAAGAGAAGAAGACATTACCCTTGGAGACTGAATTCCAGATGAAAGGCATCCCATATAGGAACAGGAGGACAGAGCAGGGCCACATAAGCAGGGGAGGAATCAGTGAATCTTTACGGAGCTCCAGCCTTTGCTGCTGAGAGCCCACAGTATAAATCATGAATCATTTACAGTCTCTTTCCCTCAGGAGCCTGTGTTTAAATATTAATGCTCTCCATTCAGATCACAGCCACCCTGACCCGCATAGCTAGGTCTGCTCCCCAAGGACGGCATGTACACATTCCTCCCTGCGCGCACGCACACACACACACACACACACACACACATACACACAAAGCACTTTCATGGATCATCTATAGGCGTACATAGAAAATAGCGCGCTGCTAAAAAGCCCGGCAATATATCATGTGGTCCCTGAGGTATGTGCGCAAAGTATGAACAGCATGTGCACATGTTAGATGAAAAGTTGATGGCGTCTCTGTGCTCGATGCCGGGGCCTTTAAGCATGCAAACGCTCATGAGCCATGCATGATTTCGCAATACATAAAGCCTTTTTTTTGGGATAAATATCGCACTTGAACTATGAGGCACTTCTGCTGTCTCAATTCTCTCTCATCTTTCTTTCACATGGGTTGCAGCCTATTTACTTACTGTACTTTACTTTACTATGAACCATTTTCCAAAGCATACAATACTTTTTTTTAGACTTTTTTTAATATTTACTCCACTTCCCTGTTTTTTTTTTTCAAATTCAAACTTTCAGGTGATAAACATTCTTGCCCAGGGTTAGAAGTCATGGATGTTTGCATTTAGTTCGAAAAACAATCTTATTCTTCAGGGACTATTTTCTGGCGGAGATGTACATTCTGTTGTGTGGGCGCCTCTGCATGGAAAGCACCTCCGAGGTCGAGAGAGAGGAATGGAATGCGTTCAGGCTATCGGATAAATTGGACGAAACAAATTTCCTACTTGGTAGTTAGCCAGACTAAACTAGACTTTTTTAAAGCAAGAAGAAGCCAAATCCACATCATCCTTTTCACAATGTCCATATTTGCTTATCATTTGTCTTCTGGGTTTGATTTTGCAACCAAATAGCATGTGAATGCAATGAATGTCCCGGATGTCGGAGCTTCCCACCAGCATGTGAACGCACCATAAGGCATGTAGACTTTTCAAATCAGTGCGGGCATTAAACGAAATTACCATGCAACAATTACATAACTTTGACAAAAATAAGCCAGGGCATTATGATCATTGTGATGGATTTCTTATCTGCAAGTTGATTTTCGTACCGTACTGAAAGCATGGAAACGAATGGGAGGTAGGAAAAATGCATTCAAACATCTAAAAATGTATGGTATGCTATGGAAAATGGTCAGTAGTAATGTCAAGTCTACTGTAGTAAATAAAGGTTAAAACCCCACCCCCCCAAAAAAATCCCATCCCTCGCTTTCTTCTTCCCCGTCCTCCCCTCGGTCTTCCTTGTTAACACCGGCAGCATCTCCCGTTAGCTCCGGGAGAGAACGCTGAGGATTTGACGCTGAAACAAACATTCCTGACATCCGCTCCGACTACGCGAACACGTCCTCAATCCGGCTCGACGAGGATCCTTTTCAAACCCGACGCTCCCCAACACCCCAATTAGTGTCACCTCCTCCCGTCTGGAGCATTCCTCTACATGGCTCACTGTCTCCCTCCATTTCTCTCTTTGTTTTCACCCTTTTATTCCCATCATTTTTGCCCCAGGCGCACACACACGCACACACACACACGCAGGTATCTGTCTCTTGTCCTGTTTTTTTTTTTTTTTTTCTTTCCTTTTATCTCCGCCGATGTTTTCCACACTATCCGCTTGACTGGTTCTTTCTCAGCGCTCTTTTAATACGCCCGCTGTTTAGATCAATCTCTCCCAATCAATACTTAATATCAGAAAGAAGCGCTGGCCTTTTCGCTGTATGTACTCTGGCGTATCATCAAGACACACCGACCATCGTCTCCATTCAACCTATTCACACCGAAAGTAATGAGATATTGAATTGGACCGAGGTACACTATAGGTGAGGCCAATACTGTACCATCCACAATCGGTGCATTTCCCTCCCCCGAAACCCTGCAGTGGCATTAAAGAAGCTGATAATACTTGACATCATTGCCTCATTTTTCTTCATTTGCTCACAACAAGGTGAGTTTCGCATTGACGCTATCTTCCACTGATTCCTGTGCAGCACGATTCACACTCCCCCATATATATATCACATTATAACCCAACCCGGAGCCGATGACCTCTCCCGCACTAAAAGCATATATTTCCAACCGCGTGCGTGTTGAAGTGCCTACTTTCAAATAACTCCGTGTCTCTCAAGATATTCCCAATCCTCCCATTAAGCATGCATTACAAGCCTAAGTGTATTGGCCGGGATAACCGGGCAGCAAGCAGAATATAAGTATGTCTTGCATGCGCTGTATAATTTATCATGTTAGGAGCCTGAAGCTTTTTAATGGGCTCTGCTCTCATTATCCAGTCTCTGTTTTCTCGCCGCGCCTTCTGAGAGTTCCCCCTAATGGAGGGACAAATAGATTCATACGAGATCGTAATTACAGCATTTTTAAGCAGCGGATAGCGAGCAGATCTCGGCTGATGCGGCTGTATCTACCATCAGGACAGGAGAGAGAGAGAGAGAGGGAGAGAGAGAGCAGTCCAATCAGACAGTGTCAGATTACCCAACAAGCTTGTCCGTCATTTGTCTCCACACCGGTCCTCGCTTCCCGTTTCTATCTGCTTCCCGTCTCGGCGGTGACTGATAGCGGCCCGCGGAGGAGCCGGGGCGCCGCGTCAAGGAGTTTTGCCAGCCGCTGATCTCTCTGTCAGGGGTTGCCAGTTCGGGGCCTCAGATTCCCCCCCCCCTCCCCCGCCGGCCCCCGACGTGAAGAGAAGCAGACGACTTCTTGAGCGCGCCGATTTAATTGAGACGTGCCCGAACGCTCCACGTTTGCATATGCCTGCATCAGATAGAAGGAAGGCAAGAAAATAAACCTGCGGAAAACAGTCAGACGGTTTAATTAAAAGAGGAAAAAGCGGCGGGTAACGAGAGAGACGCTCCAATTTGACCGCGCTTTCCGAACCGATTTGCGCTATCTACGCTCGAACGTGGTCTGACTGCGAGAGGAACGCGTGCGACAGTTCAATCCTCTCGGAAGTACAGGCTTCTATTGTCAGAGGAACAGTGGAGACAAGCAAGGAAACCAGTACAAACGGGTAATTGACAGCATATCCTAGGCAGAAAGCATGTGTCCAAATGTATCTGGCAAAGCTCCCTGTGTTGTTGAAACAGGAGCGTCAGATATTCACATCCCTGCCAAGAGGAGCTCATGCATAAACAACACTGTCATATTTATATAGGCATCCCCGCGGAGTGCTTCCGCTATTGTGCTGTTATACTAACTACCTCTGCCGAGGGAACATGACAGTATCGCCACAACACATGTTCTTAAGTGATTAAAATTCACTCGCCCCTTGTAGGCCTCTCTTATCGGTGAGTATTTTCGGTGTTTCTCCGCTGCAGCGAGGGTCACTAGGGGCAGCTGTGGGAAGCTGATAAAAAAAAATTGTGTTTTTCATCGGCAATGAGCACACGCACACACACACACACACACAGGCACAGACGCACACACACACACACACCTTCTGGGTTATGTTTTTGAGGCCGTCCTCTGGAGTGCCGGGTTGATAAAAACAGATTCCCTCCACGGCACTTGAGCGTTATTATTCTCTCTTCTTTCCTCCCCCCCCCCCCCTCCCCCTATCTGAAGCCTATTGTTGGAACGCCGGGTGGTTATTGGGTTTTGTCAAGAGAGGGAGAGGAAGAGGAGCGAAGGGAGGCGAGGGACGGGCACAAGCTTTATGCCCTCGTTCTCGGCTCTCTCTCTCGGTGCCACGGAGCAAAGCGAGACCCAGATATAGCCCCCGCTCCTCGCAGGGTTTTCGAGTTCTCCCTGAAATGATAACAGACGTTTTCCGCGGGTAAAACATCGGGAAAGAAGATTTATTTTTGTGCCGGGGCGCGCTGTAATTGAATAAACTGTGGAGAAATTATATTTTCCTGCCGTTCGCCGGCGTACCTTGTCATAGCCGGTTAGAGTCACACCCCAAGGATTTCAGAGGGAAAATATTAACCTTGCGCCCCCCCTCTTCCGAGGCAGAGCGCTGTGTGCAAACCTTTGATGAAGTACGACATGGAGTTGGATTATTTCACAGGACAGACGGGAAACAGAGGAGGAGACAGGGGTGGCTGCTTTTGGCTCCGAATGTTTGGATTATTTTGGTTCAGATTTTCTCTTCCCCCCCCCCAGACTGAAATATCGACTGTATATTGATCTCAGACCACATCCTCACTCAGTATTTATACATCTGCTCAATTATTCTAAGGATATAATCTTCTGAAGTGAGTGAGAGAAATTCTCTAAAATTCCCACACACGGTTATTTCTCGCAACCTAATGACACCGTAACGACCTTGTAAACTTTTCCCGGCTCGCCGCCAAGTAAAGTTTCGCTCCTGCTTCCAGCTCTGTGATCTAATGAGGGTTTGTGGAGAGAAGCGCGCCCGCTATCTGCAGGGCCTTGTTGTGAAATTAAAGGTCATTCTCACTGGATGAGCAACCCTGATATCCGCTATCTCTCCCCTCGCTGGCCAACGGGGAAATCAAACGCTATTAGACCAGAGCAGCGTCCCTTTATCATTGCGGTCATTATCGTGCGAATCATCACCCGGGCCACGAAGCATCATTTAGCCTCCCCATTTAACTTCTCACCGGCCGTGCGTCAAACATGTCCACCAGTGACAATGTGTCCGGCAATATCGGGGCCGCTGCGGGGGGAATTACGCAGGAAGGAAAGCAATTAGCGGGCCGGAAAGGGATGAAGATTCAAAGGCAGGGCGTGTACAGTCATAGTACAAGGGTTTCAAGGGGAGATCTAAGTTAGAGGGGCTGAATTACTTATTAATGCCGCTAATGAGGGCAACGCAATGGGCTCGAGCGGGAGCTAGATGAGACTGGATAATGTACCTGCTGCTGTATAATGGAGGTAAATGCACCGGGGCTCCTCACACCCGAGAGAATCCAGAGATGAAGATGGGACGAGCTTAGTCAGTCCTCCAGAACGACTGCAAAAAAAAAGAAGAAAAAAAAAAATGCGGTCGCGATAATGCACGCCGAGTTCAAGAGCGCTGTTCGCTCTAATGTGACTTTATCCTGACCAAGCATGTGCATGATTTATCAGCCTCCCACGGCACACATTCAGAAGACTGTAGGTTCAAATCCCAGCTAAGATGTTTTAATAATATCCACAATTTATTCATAGCACACAATCAGAGGGAGAACTAAAAAAAAATAAAAAAGAAGGAGACAGTCCCGATGGGTACAACACTCATTAAAAGTTTGGAGCCTCCTCTCATGATGCGTTCCCAGGATCCAGCTAGGATGACAGAGAATATGACGGTTTATTTTTTTTTTTGAAGAGTGACGGGAGGGGGGGGGTGCCCGGGAGAGGAGAGCGGGAGTTAGCGGCGAGGAGCTCTTTTCGTGCGGTTCGAGCGGCGGCTCTGATCGAGATTTTGAAAGGAGCGCCCGTCCTGCCTCCCTTCGCTCCCGTTTAAGAAGGCCACTTTTGCCAAAAGAGTTGTGTGAGCCGGCGGGGAAAGGAGACGCGGACCCCGTCTTGTCTTTTCATCAGCGGTTGAAAAGGGCCTGTGTTTCCTTCGCAGCGTGGTCGCCGCTAATTAGCGTACCGCGCGTATTACCCCACGAGGCTCCCGAACCTCTGCTCCACGCCGGCTGAGACGTCGGCCGGAGATGAAACGATGATGAAAAAAACTTGTGGATGTTGGAGACAGTCGTGATGGAAACAGCGGTGTTCAAGCAAATTATGTACATATTAATAATAAATAATAAATAAAGGATGGACAAAGGCGATTAAATCTTTCCTTGTTGCCGCTTAACTTCCACCAACTTGATTTCCATTTTCTTGCAAGTTCTTACTCCTCAGCTAGATACAGAGTAATGGTGGGAAAAAAAGCATAAGTGGGTGTTTTTGACAGTTCTGTGGTTTTTCTTTTTAGCATCACAAGGCTCAGGCGAGGATTTTGAAAAAGGCTCTTTGCCCCCTGAAAACATGCAGAATAATTCATGAAATATTGGAAGAATTTATTTTGAGTTTCATCCGAGGCCATCCAAGACTCCCAAAAACCTGGAAGGTTAAAAGAAGGGTGATGAATTGTTGGATATTGAACGAATATTGAAATTGGTCGGCAACATACCAGAGCCTCTCTTTCTCTTTCCTCCATCCTCGTCCATGTCTGTGTTTGTGCCCAGCCTTTTCATCCCCGGGATTGAAATGCTGCAGCCTTTCAGAGAAAAGATACATCCTTGACTCCGTCGTCTGGTTTGAAGGCCGAAGGTCTGGCGGTCCGCTCCGGTTGCCCAGGTCGGAATGCTAACATCGCAAACCTCTGCTTTCCCATATTAAAGCTGCAATAAGTGATTTTTTTCCAACCACTATAGGGTGACAGAGGCCGCAAAACATCATAAATAACACACAGCAAAGCCACTGCACTACGGAGACCTAGATGGACAAATGGAAGGATAAATGCTAATAGCTAAGCTAACCGTACCTGCGGAGAAACTGTTACCAGTCTCACTTTGCCAGATTTTTCTCCTGCTGAAGGTTACACGTCCCACAATGACAAGTGAAGAGGCAGGTAGCAAGTTTACTAATTTAACAAGTTTACTCGCTCGCTTCATCGATTCTGAGAATTTTTTTCAGGAATGGGAGGGGGAGAGGGCCACTTTTAAACAGTGAGGGAGGAGACAAGCTACTGTATTTCCTCTAATAGAGGCCGGTAGTCAATTAAAAGCTGGGTCTCCGATAATGGCCGGGGAAGTGGTCGACACGAACAAATAAAGGCCGGCCCCAAATACAGGCCGGGGAAAAAAACAAAGGAAACAAGCGTGAATTCGCAATAGCTGCGACCACGTACTGTGTGGCTATAGGCCGCCAAAGGATGGGGAAATTTTTGTGGACCAACCAACCAACCGACCGACAGAGCGAGCTATAGAGCTGCTGGTCGCAGCTAAAAACAACGGTGGATACCGGTAAACTCCTGGTGCCTGGCGGAAGTCTCTGCATCGTGCCGCCGTCGATTACTGTAATTATCGGTAATGCATTGCAGTAACAAAAAAGCGGCTACCTAACGAACCCCAACAGAAGCAG
>NW_027279899.1:5000-50864 GCF_046629955.1 Centroberyx affinis
ACAATGAAACCACATTTTCCACGAAACACACTCCTGGTCCACGATGAAGTCACCACTTAAGATTTATGTTGTCCAGGAAGTAAAAGTAATGAGATTTTTATATAAAAATAACAAAATGTTTGCGGCATAAATTGTGAAATAGGTGTGTCCTATGATAGAATGAGAATTTTTATTTTCTGTGTGACTTTAAATCACTCCCTCAGTGTTATATATTCTGAAGTATTTGGAAATGTGAGATTGGGATGGAGGCCTTTTTGTGTCAAGAGTAAGGTTGCTGTTGCTTGCTTTCTGATGGGAAAGCAAGCAACTGAGCCTGTTTTTTCTGCAGTATCTGTCATTAAGTGTTTTCCCATTTAGATCTCCCTCATAAATAGCCACCATTAATGTTTAATGGCGAGATTAGTCTGGCAGACTCTGACTTTGGCTTAGTTTCAGCCGAGCTATGGGTCAAACTGAGGCTGGATTACTGACTGTGTGTGTGTGTGTGTGGTTGACTTGCTGACCATCCGTCTGTTTGTCTGCCTATTTGTCTATATGTCTAGCTTGCTGGTAACTACGTAGACCTAAGTGTGTGTGTGTGTGTGTGTGTGTGAGTGTGTGTGTGTGTGTGTGGGGTGGACAGAATACCTTTAGTATCCTTATATGCCCCTAAACCATGTTGATCCTCTGGAATATTAGAGTTTAGTGTAAATATAATTAATTCAGTAGATGCAAATTAAGGATTTAAAGTCGCTGTGTGTGTGTGTGTGTGTGTGTGTGTGTGTGTGTGTGTGTGTGTGTGTGTGTGTGTGTGTGTGTGTTGGGAGAAAATAAATGTACCAAGAGAATACAGAAGAGGTTAGTAAGGGGCATCTGGCAATAGCATGCACACCTCCAATAACAACATGGATAGAATTACAATTAGAGAGCGTGGCAGCAAGAGACAAACGGAAAAAGTGGGACAGGGTGAGAGAGTGGGAGAGACAGACTGAGGATGGGAGAGAGACAGAGACAGAGAGAGAGTTGAAGCTGGCATTGCTTATTGTCTAGGGTCCTGTTGGATATCATTCAGTTTGGAGGCATAAAGCTGAGTTGGCGTAGCTGTGGATAGGCTCTTGGATATCCCCGACTGAGGGCCTGGTGCTGGATGAGGGTTTAACTCTTACAGTTTCACTAACTTAACAAGACCTGTTTTCTGTGTCTTGGTCAGTAACTAAAAAGTGACCCAATCTGGAAAACAAGCATCACTCAGGGGGATGAGAGAACGAAGGTGCTATTATTATTATTATGGTAGCACTTTCTGTGTAATTACAGAGAAATGATCAGAAAGTAACTTCTGATAATAAAGCTTAAATATTTTGTAAATAGAATGTGTAATTTCTCAGTTAAATGCTGGTAATTTCTGGTGATAACGGGTAATTATTAGTATGATAACAGTACTACATTAATGTAATAAGTTGTGCAATCATTACTGAATAATTACAATGTAATACTGTGGAAACATTGGCTTACTTATTATTATTATTATTAGTAGTAGTATTATTATTAGTATTAGTATTAGTATTAGTATAAGCAGTAGTAGTAGTAGTAGTAGTAGTAGTAGTATTCTATAACACACAAAAAGTTATGTCACCAAATAATATGGTCAAGAGATCACATATTTAAAGTAAACTGTATTGGTCCAAGAATTGAGCCTTGAGGCACACCACATATAATCAGTGAAGCAGAGGAAAAAATGTTGTGTTTGGGAGCTTGGGAGGAAAATAAAGGCAAAGGCAAATGATGGTGCTGCATGAATTGAACACCAACGTGTTGTTGAAATTTCAATCCAAAAAAAAAAACTAAATACAAAAGTCGACTTTCTGGAAATATGAGGTTTCTGTGTGACACTGACAATGTATTTAGCAGTAACCTGGCTTCCCAATTATACTTGAGCATCTGGCACCTGGTGCTTCCACTGTCTGACTGGGTCAGATGAGCTGATTGGACACAGGGGATGTACAGGGTCACAGAGGCACACACGCAGGGACAGATAGACAGATGGACAGATGGATAAATGGATGTGGACAGATGTACTGAGACTTTTGCCTTGCCTCCAGGGAAAGGAAGGGGCACATTGAGACTGGATCTGTCTGTTTTGTAGACCGGCCAGCTAGGTCTCTGGTTCGCTGGGTGGGTGGCTGACTGGCTGCTTGGCTGTCTACATGCTGTGTAAACTGTATTATATCTGAGGCGGCATTTAACCAAGATCAGCAATATTGAGGCTATATCAGATTTCACCAGTGCTGTGTCCCCTTTCCACTCTAGATTTAAAAGATACATTCATACTCGTGAATGTGTCTTTACATACTCATTGCCAAGATACTTCAAGTAAAGGCAAGTGTTGTCATGATTCAGGCTGTAAATGGCTCCCCTCCCCTGTCCATACAGCATAGTTTTCAACACCAAAAGTATCACAATACACAATAGACAACACAGTTTTGACAGAATCCCCTGGACACTAGCTGTAAATACTACTGTGTGTAGCCACTAACGCATAAAACAAAGGTTCAGTATCAAACAGAACAAAATGGAGCTAAGAACAATTTTATTTTATTATATAGTATTTCTGCACTTGATGAAGGCATGTTCACTTCACTCTTCACCCTGGTTGAATGCATTATATAATACATTTTAAAAAACAAAAAACCCAATTTTATGGACTATCGAATATAAGTTGTATAGCCATATACAGTAGATAAGTTGCATTTGTTTTTCATATTACAAATCAATATGAATTCAACTTATTGTACCACCCTGTGCCATCTTTACAATCAAATACCAGACATTTGTGTCATTTGTAGAGCTATGTACTGTGTGTATGGGTGGCTGTTATTCATGTTATTCTGTTTCTCCTAATGTATTAAATTGAATGCTGAAAGGAAGGCTCAAAATTGCTAAGCCAATATGGCCGGTAAACTATGCTGATCAAACAACCATCACGATGAACAAATCAGTTGTACTTTCAGAAAAGCATGAAATTATACTTTGTTCCTTAAAAGCCATATCTTCATTTGAAACTACTTACTATGTTCTATACTGTGAATTCATGTTATAGATATTTATGTTGTCTTAAAAAGGCAGGCAGACTGTGGGAGAGGTTTGTCAACAGCCCATCAGTTGGAGCGTCCCTAGTGAGGTAGCGTTTGCCAAGATATCCTCTTTTTTACAGCTTCTGTATCAGATTACCCCCTTGATCAACACTTTGTCATCTATAGAGTCCTTTATGTGTTTGCATGTCCTACTGGCAGAGTATCAATCAGAGCATCCCTTGTATATCGGGCAGCACTTGCCAGGCTACCAGCTTGTTTATCAGATTACACAAGAGTCCTGTGTCATATTCAAACTCTGGATGACTTCACAGATTTTGCCTTTGTGAAAGCCCATTCAGCAATAGCTATATCCTATAAGCTTTGTGTGAGTTCTCTGTCACTTTGTCTGTATACCAAGGTAGTATATGTTACTATCAGCAGTGCAGTCTTTGTGTCAGATTACTGCAGAGACCATCCGTGCTTTCCAGATTGTGTCTTTACACCCACACTCAGCAGCGTCTATTTATTGTACACTCTGTCATTCGGTCCTTGTGCCAAGGTGGTGTAGGTGGCTATGAGATCTAATCTATTTCTAGATCAAGTTACACCAGTGCCCAGTGTCATGTTTACAGTTTTATGGTATGCATGTCTTCAAAAACTGTCTACTATCATCATAATATTAACCAAATGTAAGGTTATACACTGAATGCACAAAATAGTAGGGATACTTACTCTTTTCATGGCACTGATGAGGTGAATCCAGGTAAAAGTCATTATCCCTTATTGATTTCCCTTATTAAATCTCTACCAATCACAAAGGAGGAGATGTAGATAAAGAGAAGCAGATGAGTTAGAGAAGGGATTTGCAAGGGGCTGCAACTGAATATGAGGAAGATGTTCCTAATATTTTTTACATGCAATGTATATTAATATGATTAAAGTCATACTCATAGCAATATTTAAGACTGTCATTTAGCCTGTGCACCAAGGTTACATTTCTACTGTATATTCAGATTGCACCAGCATCCTGGGTCATCTGTGCAATAATGTATGATTTTAAAGATTTAGTTGTTTAAAAAAACAACAAAAAACAAACCATTCCACTCAGCATTATCTGCTATAAGATTGAACTAAAGCCGCACTCAGCAATACTAAGTGTAGCGATTTGAATTCTGTGTCATCCCCTTATACACCAAGCTGGCATGTCTTACTATCAGTAATGCAGGTTATGTGTCAAATTACAGCATAATCCTGGATGACTTTACACATTTGGCTTTAAACCCAGACTCAGCAATGTCTTTTTACTATCTGCACTGTCATTCAGTCTGAATAAAGCCCCACGTAGCAGTCAGCTGTGTCATTCAGTCTTTGGTGCAAGGTGGTGTAGCTGCTGTAGTGTTTGTATATCCGATTACACCAGAGTCCTGTGTCATTTGTAGAGCTTTGGCGGAGTTTGTCATATTCACCGGTATTGATTGGCCTGTTGTAAGCCATTTGAATAGTATATGTGATGTGCAAGTGGTATTCTCCTTTAGGAACCATGAGCAATATCTCCTTTCTGACTTTCACACATGTATATGAGACATTTTTCAGTGTAACCAGCTGCAGCTTTTCTGTATCCCATTGCAGCCTTGTGTGGCCCCTTGTCACCTAGTGAGTAGACAACATCTTCACAGTTATTGTAGTTTCAAAACCAACCAAAAAAAAAAAGCAATGTCTATTTACATATACTCTGTCTTTCATTAAGCAATGTCTAAGCTTTGTCATTCACTGTGTTTAATCCAAGGTGATGTATTTGAACTAGATCTTGATTTACATACTGTATATGGTGAGAGAATACAGATTTCTTAAAGTGGTAATCAGCAAGATTACTGTTTTTTTATTTTTATTTTGGTGACATCTTTGCTTAAAATCCAAGTTTCATTCACAGTAGAAATCTTCTTGGCAGGAGATGGAAATTGAATTTATGTTGCCGGAGGTGAAGGTAAATGACCTCTACACACTTACTGTCCACCAGTTTATATCAATGTCGAACTTCAACCTGTTTCTAGTCATGTTTCCTTCACATCATCTGGAAATCCATGAAAGTTTGGGACACCAGACTCTGTAAAACATTTGAATAAAAATGTGGGAGCACTGGAAGCAGTGTGAGGCATTTTTCTTTTTTATGATTCCTTGTAAGCTGCTACACTCCAGCACCTGATAAAGAGTTTCATTGGGATGTGTGTGTGTATCTCCTCGTTCTGTCATGCTTTTAGCCTTTGTTTTTTTTCTATTCTACTACGCTCATCCTTCTCTTCTTTCACCTCCTGCATCTCTCTTCCTCCTCTCCATCCCTCCATCCTGAATCTACTCCTCAACTCTGAAACCTGTCCTCTCTCTCTTTCTCTCTCTCTCTCCTCTGTCATCCCTACTCTTCTCCCATGGTTCATCACACAGCCTGTGTGTATGTGTGTGTGTATTCCTGTTTGAGTGTATGTATATCTGTGTCCATGTAGGCAGTGCTTGTGGTTATGCATATGTATGTGATCATATGTCCATCTGTGTGTGTGTGTGTGTGTCTCTTGTCTTTTTGTGTCCATATGCGTGTGTGTCCTTCTTTGTATATCTCTATGTGTGTGTGTGTGTCTGTGTGTGTGTGTGTGTGTGTGTGTGTGTGTGTGTATGCTGAATCACAGCAACAGCGGGGAGTGCTGACATTTGGAGAAGCCAATGAGAGCCGCAATTAGCATGCTTAGCAAAACAATTAGTACACACTCTGCACACAGCTAGCCCTCGCAGCGAGTGTGTGTGTGTGTGCGCGTGTGTTTTCCCTCACAGGCTATTGTATGTCTGTTTGTGTTCGCTCACTGTGTCTCTCTGTGTGTGTGCGTGTGTGTGCTTCAAAGTGATAATTGTATGTCCCTTCCTTTTCCCTATAAATGTGTGTCTACATTCCCCCACTGTGTGTGTGTAGGGGTGTGTGTGTGTGTGTGTGTGTGTGTAAGTGCTTGTGCCTGGTCAGCTAGCTGCTAGCATGGCCATTAGTTCAAAGCCTCATTACAGTGACAGCTCTGTTTATTCCTTTATCTGTTCATCCACCCATCCTTTCCATCCATTCAGCGATATTGGATTGGACTTGTGATTTCTGTGTTAGCGCACACCGCTCTTCCTCTTCCTTCTGCACACTGTATGTTGTATGGAAATGCATGCGTGTGAAAGCGAGCCTATTTTCATCTGTCAGTGGCAGGGAAAGAGGTTTTACATCCATTGTGTGTGTGTGTGTGTGTGTGTGTGTGTGTGTGTGCGTGTCATTGCCTCCCCTGCCAGGTGCAAACCATGAGATGCAGCCCTGTCAAGCTCATTTCCTACTGCATGTTTATTAATAATCAACACCACATTTGGAGAGGATGTGAAACAAAGTTGTGATCGTCATGGTGGAAAGTGCATGGAAGGGCGTCTCTTTGTGTGTGTGTGTGTGTGTGTGCATTTGTGCGTATTTGTGGGCGTGCGTGTGTGTGTGCAGGATGACTACAGGTTTCTCCAAGTTAAAGGGTAACTTTGGTATTTTTCAACCTGGACCCTATTTTCCCATCTTTTTGTGTCTAAGTAACTAATGGGGACAACAATTTTTGAAATTGGTCCAGTATTGAGTGAGATCGCTTCAGCCGGCAGCCGCGGTCCGTGTTATCACGCCCAAGCGTTTGCCGGAGCCCTTCGAGCTTTCCACGGCGGTAAGATCCCCACTCCTCTCCCCCGGTGGGGCGGAACGGGATCTTACCGCCGGGTTCCGACCCGTTCTTCGAGGCGACTGAGGGAGGGGGGGTCCCGAAACGGAGAGCACACCGGGGGAGCCGCCGGGCACACGAGGCAAAGTTACCCTTTAAATGTAATACAGGTAATTCAGGAAGTGGAATGTCTTGAGACCTGAAAACACAGAGAGACTTGTTTTCATTGTCATACTGTATCTTTTTTTTTTTTAAACAATTGATATTATATCATGCATAAGAGTTGCAATTTCTATTCATATTTTGAATGAGTTGACAATTGTCTCCAGTTTTGATAACTGCCAAAGTCACACTACTGTACACTGAAACTGACGGATGCACTTCATTATATATGTAGACTGTGAACTTGAAATATAAAGCTGGTGTTACAAAACATTTGTCCTGTATCAGAAAGTTGATACTGTCCCGCACATGTTGAAAAAAACCGCAGAGCATTTTACATGCATGCACACATGCACGCACACACACACACACACATGCAAAACAAGAAAGTACACAAGCAGATACACTCTCATCTCTTACTCAGTGAACCAAATCTGAACATCTACTCTGTGTTTTGGTGAGCCTGTCGTGTTGTTGGCTATGCTGAGTTTTGCATATTTGGCTGTTTATACTGTCAACACACTGTAATTTGTAATGCTAACAGGCATAAAGAGAGACTAGTTAGCGAGTTAGCTCTATCCTGCAGGTATCTGGCTAGCTTATGTGTATCACACACACAAACACACATGCACACACGCACACACACACACATACACAGACACACACACACACTCTCTTTGCAGCCTTCCAGGGTTTTCTAGGTATAATATATGGCTGCTCTGAGGACAAGCTGGGCTTTACTCTTTGTTTATGGGAGAAATAAAGTGCTGTGTAAACTGCTACCGCTGTGTGTGTGTGTGTGTGTGTGTGCGCACGTGTGCGGGTAAACTGCTAACGTAGCATTCAGAGAACAACAGCTAATGGTCCCTGCACTCAAATCTACCCCTCTTTCTCTTTTTTCTGTGTCTCTCTTTCTCCACACTGTCTTCATTCCTTCCCTCTTTCCCCATGCTCTATTCACGTCTTCCTTCCTCACCCTGTCACCCTGCTTTCTGTACTCCTCTTCACCTTCTCCTGTCCTCTCTTCATCCATGCCTCCCTTCTAAGTTGTCTCACTTCCTCCCCTGTTCCCTCTCTCCTTCTATATCCTTCCCTCTCTTCCTCCCTCCATTCTCTCTCTCAGCTCTCCTTCTCTTTCTTCAACCCCACATCAAAAACCTCAGTAGGTTCGATTTTCTCCCTGTTCTGTCTTGATTGGCACAGGTTAGTAAGAACACACAGTAAAGTGGGGGTAAAGTGGAATTCGATGAAATTCTTTTTTTTTTTTTTGTCTCCTTTTTTTTGTCTCCATTTTTGCTGCTCAGCGGTCATTGCTGTGGTGTTTCTGCACTGCACTTTCCAGAGATCACCTGTCAATCAAACAGTGTGTCCAGTACTGTGATGTCTTTCTCTTTGAACTTTCTGTTGATGTAGTTTGAGTTTAGTGGAGGTCTGCCTGCAGACCTCCACTAAACCACTAAACTAACTGTCAGGCCAATCTCCGCTGTCAGGCCCGCTCCACGCTCAGGTCTCTTCTTCATCAGTTATTTTGAACTCCCAGTTCCCTCTCAAGCTGAAGTTCCGTGAAACTCGGCACATTTCCAGGCAATTGTCGCCGAAGCGCATTTTCTTTTCAAAATAAAAGCCCCGCGAGGCTGCCACAAAAAACACGGTTGTGAGTGGTGAAATCTCCATAATTAACGATTTAGCAAAATGTTTAAGGGGACAACGTAGGCTATTTCATGACTGTCTTATGATTTGGGGATAGTGCTAACCGGGAGAGATGAAATATCAGAACAATAGAAGTTGCAGGAGATATCTCATCCTTTCCCTCCGTTTCTAGCTGATATTTTCATTAATTTTGTTTACTGCTTGTTTTCATTAATTCATGCAAACGCTTAATTATTCACACGTACAAAAAAAATGCAAAAACAAGCCCATTAGACACATAATTTCAAACAAAAACATTGATTAACCGACCTACAACAACGTTGGATTGAGCCATTAAAATTAGCCGACAGAAAAAGATAGTAGTGGCACTGTCCTGACAGCGGAGGTAAAGAGCAATTAAAAAAACCGACGATGAAGAAGAATGTTGGGCTGTGTCATTAGAATGAGAGAAGAATCAGAGAGAAGAGCAGACGTAATAAATTCCAAACCTGTTTCAAATCCTATGGGTAGAAGCTTTAGTAGTAAAGTAAAATTTTCACAATAATAGAACTTTTACTCCATTTTACTCCCCAGTAAGGAAAAGGAGTGATGTGTCTCACCCTGACTTACTGACCTGAGTTTGCGTTGTGATGCCCACAGCACTGTAGCAACAGCAAACCTGAACAGAAACTTGGCAAGAAAGAAAGAAAAAAGACTCCCTTTGTTAAATCTATGTTCACATGTTCCCTCTCTGGCTTTCTGGTCAACACACAAACTCGTCAGCAGGGGTTAGAGTAATAATGCAATATTAAACAGGTCAAAAACCCTTCACAGGGGCTGAAGAGGGGGGGTGGGTAGTGAATATGCGTGTGTGTACCCACTATTTTGTGCATATAGCCCACATGTTTGCATGCGTACGCACGTACTGTACATGCTGGGCCCTCTCACCTTGCCTCTGGCTATGTCTTCATTCATTACCCATTTCTGTGTGTGTGTGTGTGTGACTGTTGGGCGATGGTGTACATCCTCCTGTCAACTGATCGTCAGCACGTGTAACACAGTGTGTGTGGTGTGATGGCTTGAATTGAAACATAGCTTTTAAATGTGCAATGGGGAAGGGGCATTTTTATCTTTTAACTGATATAATAATAAAACTGATAAACAAGTATCAGGTTGTGGTGCAACCCCACAAGGCAGCAGCAGCACATCAAGCCTTAACCCTAACCCTAACCCAGTCACTCAAATCGGACAGAATCAACACACTCTGAGAAAGGATCTCCAGCTCTAAATACATTTAAATCAACTGAAGCACATTTTTGCTGGACCACCAATGATAGTCTTTATCCCTAACTGACTGACTGAAAAGTTGCTCAATGTATAGAAATTGATCTAAATGTTTGTCATTTAGAGATACACAGATCAGTACACCGGCAGCACTGCACTCAATCCCACAGCCCCCAATTCCACAATTTGCTCCAAACTCGCGTGTGTTAGTAACAGGATTTGTAAACAGTAACACCTTTTAATTGGAGATGTGTCAAACTGCTCAACATTAAGATAAAGAGTTAACATGAGTGCAATGCAAAGACGGGCATATTGCCCCTGTTTACCATTGGATTCCACCGGAAACACTGCTGTCACTGTACGTAAGGAGTAATTAATCCTATTGAAATTAATTGCACTGAGTTTGTCTCATTGACCTTCAGTAGGGAGGAAGAATCATCTGGAACTTACATGAAAAGAGGCTCCAGTATCATTAATAGACAGAAAGTCATGGCTCAGATGACCTGCATTTAGGATCTGGCTAAACTCGGCTTCCCTAGTTTAACTTGCTTTGCTTCCCCAATTTGAGTGTCTTGCACTAGGCTGTATTTTTAAATTACCACAAGTCAAGGTCAATTAAATCGGCAAAAGAAATCGCCCAAGGGAATTTCTACTGGTGGTCCCCGATGTATTTGTCCAATTGACTCACCTTTAGTAATGCGTGTGTGCGCATCTGTGTGTGTGTGTGTGTGTGTCAGTTCTCCCTTCATAAAGGCTTGGTTTGCGAGGCTGGATCCCTCCGTGGGCACCCAGGGGAAGTTTAGCCTTGATTATAGCCGGCTTTTTACCGCTCCGCCAGCAGCTGCACGGCTAGCCTCAGGGAGATGGGGGGGGGGGGGGGGGGGAGCGAGACAGACAGAGAGAGAGAGAGAGAGAGAGAGAGAGAGTGGGGGGGGAAAGAGAGAGAGGGCTTACCTGTACCGCCGGTCCAATATGAAAACACACAGCGAGTGCGGTCTCACTGCACGCTCAGTAAATCCAACCTAATTGACCGCAAATCTGGGTACAGCACTCTCCAGCCTCGTTTACCACCCACCCACCTCCCCCGGCTCCCCCCCGCCTCTCTCTCTCCACCGCTCAATACTTACCTTTCTTTCCCTTTTCCCCCTCTCGACGTGGCTCTGTCATCTCTTATTTCGCTCTCTCTCTTTTCTCATTACCTTGTCCTGTCTTTCTCTTTGTTTTTCCCTCTCCATCTTTTTTTTTTTTTTCCTCTGCTCTTTTTTAGCTTCCCTTTCGCTCATCCGGTATTCCCCTGTTATCTTCCAGTGCCTTACTCCTTTGTTTGTCTCCATTTTTCCATTTCTCTCACTTCCTATCCCCCGATCACTTGATCTTTCACTCGCTCGCCCCTCTCCCCGTCTCCCTCTGCCGTTCTGTGTCTTTTCTCTCCCTCGCTCTGTTCATTTCAGAACAGGTGTGATCTTTTATTTATCTTGTTTGTGTTGATCCTGTTGCTTTTTGTAAAACCGTTCACCTCCACATCTGCTCCCATGATTCCTAAATAAAGGGTAAGACTCTGTTTCGCTCTGTTCTTTCTCTGCTTCTCTTTATAGAGCTCTCCCTGCATTATATCTATCTATCTATCTATCTATCTATCTATCTATCTAACATTTTGCACACTGTCTTGTGAGGCAAAATTTGTTCAGATGCATTCATTTTGGATTTTTGCTCTAAAATCTACACAAAGCACTTTACTGACAAACTGGAGTGGGAATTCTAGAAATAGATGTGAAAGTATAAAAGTCCAATAACAGAAAAGTCTACTTTGTATTCCGCTTCCGTACTCGCTTGGGCAAAATTGTCTCACTGCCAAAAACACTTCATAGTGTAACGAATTATTCAAACATATCATTCATGCTCATTTTTGGGTTACAGTGCCATATATTGAATACATTTTCTTTTCAAAATGGTTCTAATTTTACCTTTCTTGCTAGGAAGTCGTATAGCCTTCAATACATCTTAATGGGATTTAATACAAAAAAATTAAATAAAGTATTGTCCCTCCATCACTATGTATAAAAGAAAGTCAATGAAGAATTTGGAAAAAAAAAATAATAACTTTTCTATGCAGTGATGGAGGAATGATAATTATTTTTTTCTTCATGTGTACATGCGTATATGCGCGTTAAACACACAAATGCACATGTGTTTGTGTGTGCACACATGGATACATTTGTGTGTGTGTGTGTGTGTGTGTGCTGGTCTCCATGTAAATGTGTAAATGAGTAGCGGTTGTGTTTTGATGGAGAGAGTGATTCATTAATATTCATGAGGAGAGAAAAACATCAACGGAACACTTGACTCTGCCCTCCCAGGAAAGACTGGCGTCAACGCTCGCTGTGTGTGTGTGTGCTGTGTGTGTGTTGGCTGAGTGCGTGCACTGTTTGTGTGTGTGTGTGTGTGTGTGTGTGTGTGTGTTGGCAGAGTGTGTGTGTTACAGGGAGAGAGGGTGGAAGAGAGAAGTGGTGAGTGTCTGTCTGTTTGGCTGCCTGACTATATCTATCATTTAAGACCTTTTACCATTTAGCTTCAGAGCTGCAACAAGTTCTCATTTTCTCACTGTTGAGATAATGCTAATCACCTGCAATGACTCAACATGGTGTATGCTAAAGTGTTAGCATGGAGCACAGGGGCCAATGATCTACCAGGGACACAGATAATATTGTTGTCTGTGCTCTCATCACTTACAGGCTAATGACCAACAGGTAAATCTCCTGGAAACTTGTATTTTTTCATGGACTTTTGAAGCTTTGAATTAACAATAATTGTCAAGAATCTTCTGTAGGTGAGTTCAAGAAAATATGAATATTCCTCAAAGTGTGATCATGAAAATCCAGGATTTGTTCGAAGGCTAACAAGGATTACAAATGGACACGATATTCTTGTAAAGTGCAAAAAAAATCTGTCACAACCTCACAGCTCCTCCAAGGTGTATGAACCGAAGGTATGAAAAAATCCAGCTACTCCTGGACAACAACAACTGACAAAGCTTTGATATTAAAAGCCAGCGTGTTCCAGCTGCAGTGGCCCTTGTCAGGACTCGGTGTTCACAGCATCTTTACCTCCTCAAGATGCAGCTGCTGTACTGTCAGTCCCTGAACTCATACAATGCCATTATGGACTGAAGACATGATGACTGATAAAAGTCTGATAGAAAATCTGATGATAAAAAAATGTTTCCCACTCCTGCTTTCTCCTTTTCACACTTTGTTCAAGCCTATTTCTCTGCCTCTCAACTGTCACCTTCCCATCAACAGTGTGTGTGTGTGTGTGTGTGTGTGTGTGTGTGTGTGTGTGTGTGTGTGTGTGTGTGTGTAGGACATATAGAGGAGATCGGATGCACACCTGCACAGTGTGAACTGTCCACAGGGAAGGACGGAAGATCGGTAGTGCACAGCTGTCCGCATACACACACGCACCTGCACACACACACACACACACACACCTATATACAGACACACACACTCATTGACACAGGAAGAGAGAGATACACAGAGTGTGAAGACAGAGGGAAGGAAAGAAAAATGCAATTATGCATATGAGAAATATCAGGAAGTGTGTGTGTGTGTGTATGTGAGAGAGAGAGAGAGAGAGAGAGAGAACACACGCGCGCGTGTGTGTGTGTGTGTGTGTGTGTGTATGCATATGTGTGTGTTCATTAGTCATGCAGGCAGAGTGGGTCAGCTGTCAGTGAGTTCTGACACCCCACTGTCAAGGACCAGTGATGGAAAAGCTGACATACGCTCACACACGCACACACACACGCACACACACCCGCACACACACTCACACACTCACACAAACACCACTGAGCGCTGCAGTATTAGCATGTTGAGAGATCAGATGGCTGGTATCGTTCACCCTCTGTTTGAAAAGCAAAGATATGAAAACTCACAGGACTAATAGGACATTTCCTAGTGCACCATGGCTGCCACAGTGGTTTCATAATGTCATCAAGGATATGATGAACATTAGGGGTTAGAGACAGCAGAGAGTGCATCCTCTACTGTCCAGCCATGGAAACACACACAAACATGCACACACACACACACACACACCAAAGAGAATAATGTTGAAGACAGCCTTGTTTATGGCTTGACGGCAATGCAGTTTGGGTTTATCCAATGGCTTTTGAAAGGGTTTCATGTGCCCAAGGGTGGTACAGGGACTCACAGACCGGGGACACCCATGGGTGCTTGTGGTGGCTCCAGGGGGTGTCCCAACCCTACATTTTCTGCCCAATAAGGCATTCTGGTTTGATGCATTTCTTTGCTTGAGCTCTTTGATGATAATATTAATTAAAACAAAATTGGTTGTAAATCAATTTCGAGGCCAAATGAAAAAAAAATTGCTTGCATTAACCATTTGATGTCACTTGCTAGATAAATAGAAATAAATTTGGATCATCCTATATAACAAGTTATTTCAGTGGTATCTCAATAAACTCCATAAAATATAGCACTTTATAACATCTATCGTTATATCTACTTTACAATAAGCATAAGTTAAATAGAAGAACACAGCCGGGAGTTCCGTTTCAAAGTGTTGCATAATCCGTTTTGTCATTGAACTTACCTCTTTCTGCCCATGAAACACAGCTGATGAAATCGCTGCAAAATAGCACCAACAAAAGTATATTTTTGTAATTTTTTTGATTATAGCCTCTTATAACATCAACCTGTTGGTTCAGATTGTATTGCTTCTTTTTTAATATTGAGCAGTTTGCCTTTTCACAACCGCAACCTTCCACCCGGAAAAACGTTTGGCACTTCCTATGAGCACTTTACAATAAAAGCCCTGCTCCGTGGGTTTTGTTGTTTTGTTGTTGTTTTTCTTGTTGTTTTTCTTTTTTTGTAATTTATTGGATTATATCCTCTAATAAAATCAACCTGTTGGTTCAGATTGTATTGCATTGCATTGCATCTTTCTAATATTGAGCAGATACCACTGAAATAACTTGTTATATAGGTTATATAGCCTCATTGCTGTGGTGTTTCTGCACTGCACTTCCCAGAGATCACCTGTCAATCAAACAGTGTGGGCGGAGCTTGGATTTTCTGTTGATGCAGTTTGAGTTTCTGTAGGTGGCGCTCTTTTCTTTGTCTGTTCAGCCATGGTGGCTATCACTGCTCATGATAACTACCCAGTTCTTCTTCTTCTGTTTATTGCAAACAAACCAGAAACATAAAACACATCACTTCCAGAGGATTTTTCCCAGGAAAGACCTACCAGAACTTTCAGAACAAAACTTTCAAGAGCTGGATATACGTAGGCTGAATCACCATTGTGTTATATCAATCGGTGTTAGAGAGTAGTAAAACAGTCATTTATTTCAATGTAAATGTCGCTGATTATTACTTTAAAACATGCAAATCACCCACATTAGAGTTGCAGTATTTTCCGGTGACAATGGCGATACTGAATTTAACTTAATAAGAGAGCAGTGGAAGAGAGCGAGAGTGAGAAAGATGGAGGACACAGCGGGAGTATCAGGCTTAGATGTGCTGCCCGCTGACAATATCACACATCTCCTCTCCACCGCCATCGCCATCATCCCCTCTTCTTCCTCTCGTCTATTTAATCCGTCCCTCCCACTGTCCCTCTCTCCAGGTCCCTCCTCATCTCTCCCCATCACCATCCTCTTCCTCCCCATTAAACCGGCCCCTCCTTCTGTCTCTCACCGCCGCTTTCTTCGTCCTCTCCTTCTCTCCACCACACCGTCATCCCCCTTTCTTCTTCTCTTTCATCCGTCTCTCTCCCTCTCCGTTGTGTGTCCATGTTGAGCTGCGGCCATCATCCGCTCATCTGCTTTCTCCATCCCTCCCTCTCTCTCTTCACTTCTCCCTATATCTCTTCTCTTTCCCCCTTCCCCTATCTTGTCAACTCATCTTGTCAACCATAGAATTACACTTCTCCAAGCCTCTCCATCTCTCTCTCTCTCGCTCTTCTTTCTCTCCTCGCTCCTTCTCTTCCCATCTCTCTATTTTTTGATTGCTTGCAAGGCCAGATATCCTCTTAAACTCTTTCCCTTCCTCCGTCAGTCTCTCTTTGCTAGAGAGAGAATCGAATGTAAGAACCCTCTCTCCCACCACACACACACACACACACACACACACACAAACACAAACATAAACATAAACACACAGGGGGTCAGAGTCCAAGGATTAGACATGCATATGTAATCAGTCCTCAGGGGATGAAGCAGCAAGAGTCATGACAACTACACACACAGCAGGTACTATGTGTGTGCGCATGTGTGTGTGTGTATGTTTGTACCTTTATATCTAGCCATTTCTGTCTATGTATGTGTGTATCTTTATGTATGCAGTGTGTATGTGTGTGTGTGTGTGTGTGTGTGTGTGAGAGAGAGAGAGAGAGAGAGAGAGAGATCAAGACAGAGAGGAGAGAGAGATGTTGCTTGTCTGACCCTTGGTAATTAGTATCGTAGGTCTCTGTACCCTCCTATTCTCCTGGGAGAGAGGGAGAGAGAGAGAGAGAGAGGGAGAGAGAGAGAGAGAGAGAGGGAGAGAGAGAGAGACCAAGTGCAGCAGAAAGCGAGAGAAAGAACGAGTGCAGCAGAAAGAGAAAGAGAGAGAAAGAGCATCATCATTAATTGGTAAAACCCAATGAAGCTTTCACCTTTTATTTATGTAGATAATTAGAAATGCTGAAACAGCAAGCCGAAATATATTTGTTTGGACGAACAGAAAAATGCATTAACTTTTTTTTTTTTTATATAATGATGATAGTGGTGGATAAAGTTGTTGCTACAGCGTTATCCATTCTTAAAGAGAAAGTCCCCAAAACAGATTTCACATTAGTCTGGTAAATTGCTGTGAACATATTTGTATTCATTCTGTTTGTTATATTTTCATGTCAGGTTTGGTTATTATCATTAAAAGCTTTGTGTGTGGAAGAGGAATAGGGCCACATGCGAAAAATGTATTTAGTAGATTAATCTCAGAATTCTGAGAATAAGTCAATTCTGAATTTGAAGTCAGAATAAAGAATCTCAGAATTCTGACTTTAAGCTCAGAATTCCAAGATTAATCTCATAACTCAATTTTTTTCATGTGGCCCTAATCCTCTTCCATACTTGTGTATATATGTATTTACCCAAAATACCGATCAGAATAATTTCAGACATATAAATTCAAAATCCTATCTATACAGCGATACTGTGATACTGATTCCCAATCTAATTAACTCTCTTCATTAGCCACATGGTGAAAAGGTTTCTGCTTTTGTCACTTTGGTTCATTATGTGCAGTTGATCCTGTGATTAGCAGGAGCTCTAAATGTTTGTGGTACTTGAATTTTAAGTATACCAAGTTATTTGCATATCTGAGTACATTTCTCATTTTCTTTAGGTTTGCAGTATTGATGATTTTAGCTATCAACTATCCCTAATTACCGTTTTGAATGTGAAATATAAAGCTGTAAAGCAAAGCATCTAAGGAAGGTTCAATGCTGGAGGAACTAATCAAGCAGCTAATCAACAGTGAGATCAACTGAACGTGGCTGAAGATGAAGTGAAAGAGCATACTCGCATGCACACTCCCACACACACACATGTGCACACAAACACACACAAAGACAACCCCATGTACATCTACATCTAGACACACACACACACACACACACACACACTGTCACCTGTCAGGAAATCTCTTACGTTAGCATGGCTCAGGCACATAACTCCCACCCTTCAGTTCAAGGTTGAAGGTTTGAAAAGGAAAGTTAATGTCAGGCTATTATACAATAACCACATCCTTCTGCATTATTTTACCCATCTCTTGTCCTCTAAAGGCACGTTGACACACACACAGAAGTATGTGAACACACATACACCTGCATTCAAGTACACCAACACATACCGACACAAATATACACAAACATGCAAGAACACAAAATTGCGGACACACACACACACACACCCACCCTTCAACCTTGCACACCACGCCTCCCCGTCAGGTCAAGCTTTAATGATGCTGGAGAGAGTGAGAGGGAGAGATGGAGAGAGAAAGAGAGAGAAAGAGAGAGGAAGAGTGAGCGGTGAATGGTCTGAAATATCGCTTCCCCCAATGAAGTGGAGGTCGTCCATTTTTAGGCAGGGATGGAGGGAAAGAGGGAGGGAAGGAAGGATAGAGGGAAGGAAGGAGGGATGTAGAAGAATTCCGGATGCAGCATGTTTTTGAGGGGAGAAATCTGCATAATCTCTGGCAACTGATTGGCAGGAGAGGGCATGGAGGGAAAGGAGAACAGAGAGGGAGAGAGAGAGAGAGAGAGAGAGAAGCAAAACATTGAGGAAATGCAGATGGGAGAGAGAGTGAGATTTTGTAAATAGCTAGATATCAAATTGGTGGTAGTCTTTCTTAATGTTCTAGGGTTCTTTTACCAGGCTAATAGACACTGCAAATATGACATCTAGAAATCAACACCCTCACAGTTAATTTCAACACTTTGCCTGTGTATATATGGGAACAACTGGATTTATTAACACCATGACAGTGATACTGAACCAACGCTTAAAGTGTAACACTAATACAGAGTTGGCTGTTGCTTCATAAGGAACACAAGCAGTACTATAACTCAACACTGTCCTAGAGGGAACACCACTGTAGTGATAAAATCATCCTCTGCCCCATTGTACACCCAGTAAACAAATACTTTTACACTGCAGTGTAGTGCAGGCAACAACAAGCTGTTGAAGCCCTGTTGCTAATTTCAAACAGCAGAGCCCTTTTGCTACTGCTGAGTGTTGCCAACATGTGTAGGCTTTTATTATCGGCTTGGCTATCTGGCAACTCGCTATTGGCCGAGGGATTACAACAGATAGCAATACAACTACTTTATGATTCTGCCTGAGAGCAACAACATAAATCAACTGTTGTAGAATTCCACATTGACAGATTAAGTTAGGTAACATTCATAAGTGTTGAGAAGTAGCCTAAAAATGAGATTTTGACATGAGTAGGGTGATTTATCAAATTTTCCTAACAATTACTCAACATGCAACATGTTGAACACATGAGCCCAGTTTGCTCACTCAGGCCAATGCACTGCAGAGAATCCAAAGTGATCATCAAAATAAAGAGCATCAACACTGCTAGTCATGAATGTGTTTTTCAGTGGCGTAATTGTGTCTAAAACTTTGGGGGGGACCAACTGAAGGTTGGGGGGTCTGGGGGCCCTGCATTTCCTGCAATTCTACAGACTTTGGCATCACTGTTGAGCTTCTTGAATACAGTAAAAGACTAAATCACCTTCACCAAAAAAGGAAAATGCTAAGTGAGAAACTATTGACCTAAGTTTTTTTAACCATCCTCTTCTCTATTAGTTATATATTTTTTCTTCTACAGTGTAATATGGCTACTTGGAAAAAAGGGTAACTAGGCCTACATAAATTCTGACATGTTTGGTCACAGCAGCCGGGCATAAAAGGCCCCGCTTGAGGGCTTGAGCTTCATACCTTACCACGGTAAGGTATGCTCCCCTGGGTGTTGGTACAGCTGTTGCTTGGACTGCAGCAAGAGGCTCTTTTGGGAACCTTTTCACACGGTCCTCATTTCAGACCAGTAGCTTTTGGATGCTTGATGGGCGTGTTTGGAGACTTTCTCTTTAATTTTTATTTTTGTTTCTAGTAAATTTTGCTAGTTTGGACCAGGTGGCATGGTGGCTAGCGAACGCGGTTTGTTGAAGAGCTGGTGGTTGGTACGAAGAGGCGCGGTTCGTGTCCCGCTGAAGCCAACCTGCAAGCCGCTCCAAAGGTGCGGTCTGGCGGTTAGCGATGGCGGTTCGTTGAAGAGGTGGTGGTTGGTATGAACAGACGTGGTTCGCCTCCAGCTGAAGCTAGCCTGCCAGCAAAACAGTGGTCTGTCGGTCGTGTTTGAGGCGCGGTTCGTGTCCCGCTGAAGCCAACCTGCCAGCCGTTCCAAAGGTGAAGTCTGGCGGTTAGCGATGTGGTTAGCCAGCCACCCAGTCCAAACTATCAAAATTAAATAGAAAAAAAAAAAAAAAAAAGCCACCACCAATCTCGTTCGTCCCCCTGCGACTTACCTGAAAAGTAGCTTCACCAGCTACTTTCATTAATGAATGGTGTCATGCATGGTGTCCACTACAGTGGACAGATATTTGGAAGCCATTTTGAACCATTTAAGTTGTAGTACCATGTCCCAACCACCAGGTGGCGGACCCCAATGCGTTGTCTACAATTCCATTTGATTATTATCTTTGGCTCTCTTTGTCATTTTGAGATATTGCATCATAAATTCAAAATGGCGGAGGGGAGAGGAGATGCACCAAGTACCTCAGGAATATCTGTTAAATCCTTTTATTCTCAGAAAACCTGACAGGTAAAAAAAAATATTTTTCAACTAAATAAGATGTTAGAAATACTTTTAGCCAGATTTCTTTTCTGTGACTGAAAATACATCCACTCCAGTGGATGTATCTGTCCACTGCAGTGGACACCATGCATCAACGGTATAAAAAGTGATTCAGTGGAACTCAATATAGGTCCGAAAAAAATTGTATTCATGTGTTTATTCATCTTATGTGTATTCATACCATTTGCTCTCAGTAAATGTTTTAAAAACATATGTTTTTTCGGACCTATATTGAGTTCCATTGAATCACTTTTTATACTGTTGATGCATGGTGTCCACTGCAGTGGACAGATACCTAACTCCTTCAAAATAAAATATATTGAAAAAAAAAGTTATTGGCATGATTTTTCACTTGTTTAAAAGTAAAAACACACCAATCACATTCAAACAACATAATCTGCCAGCTCACACTGCCGTTAATTCATGCCACTGCTGCTGTTGACCCAAGTCAATGCAAATTCCTTCCACCACCCCAACCTCCTCCTGTATTATCTGCTCCCAGGATGCTTGTGCAAGCTATCTCTATCTTTTATGTTGGTTCATATTATTAATGATATGTCTACTATGCCTTGGGGGGTTTATTGCGCTCCCCGCAGAATCTCTCGCATGCTGCTTGGATTCATTGGGGAGCATCCTCAAGAGCAGAGCCTTTTCCGGCAAATACAACTGTATAACCATTAGTGCTATAATGGTCCAATCTCCTTTGACGTAAGTGTCTCTGACTGAATTGTGTTTAACTTTTGACCACCCGGCATGGGATTCTGCCCGGGAGCGGCAGTGCCGTGGAGCAGAGAGGTGAGTTTGCATGCGGTTGTCACCTCCTGTGTAAAAAGAGCTTCAAGAGCTTTACCAGGGGCTCCAGGGAATGTGGTGGGTGCCGCCGCTGCGCCTGCTGCTGCTGCAGCAGTACTTTTAAGCCGGGTGGTATTAGTCAGTAGTGGCAAGCAACAACACTGCTGCTGCTGCTGCTACTACTACTACTACAGCTGCTGTAGCAGTACAGGCCTAGTAGTGGTAGTTCCAGTAGTTCTCATTACAGATATCTGAAATATTTTAAAGTAGCATTTTGACTAGTCATAATGTAACGAGAGATATTGTAAATTAGCATTTAAGATATCTCTCATATGACCACCGAAATTCAAATTTAAGATATTTTTTATTACATTGTGGCTAATTCAAAACTAGTCAAAATGCTAATTTAAGATCTCTCATTACATTATCACTAGTCAAAATGCTAATTTAAGATATCTCTCATTACATTATGACTAGTCAAAATGCTAATTTAAGATATCTTTTACTACATTATTAAACACAAGGCAGAGTCCAGTTTGGGATGAGGTTGGGATATGGTTGGCATGCTTGGTGATTGATGGCATATGTGGTTTCGATAGTGAAAGTCCCTTATCACAAACAAACTGAATGAATGATGAAAAATACAAGAGTACGGAGAATATCACCGGTAGATCCTGGACCTTCGTTTGGATGACGAGCGATTCAAGGCTTATTTCAGGCTTTCAGGCTATGTGACATCAGGACGCCATGGTCGCACCTGAAAAAAAAGACGTCTCGCAATGCATGTAACTGTGATTACTTTGCTATGCAGAGCTCTATTAACAGGTTCATTTCTTTTTTCTTTTTTTTTTTTAAAGATTTATTTTTGGCATTTTATGCTTTATTTGAGAGATAGACAGGAAGGTATGGGAGAGAGAGCGAGGGGAGGACATGCAGCAAAGGACCACGGGTCGGATTTGAACCCGGGTCGCTGCGGGAAGGCCTGAGCCAAATGGTACGCGCCCTACTCGGTGAGCCACCAGGGCGCCCCAACAGGTTAATTTCTGATATTTGTCGTTATTCTTGTCCCTGTGGCGGCGATTTTTTTCACCTGGCTACTCTCAAGCCAAAGACTGATCTCGATATCATAAGAAACAAAATGAAACAGGAATTATTGGCATTTTTCGCATGTTTAGCAACAACCATCGGGAAGTGATTCATTTCACGATATAGTGAAAGCAGAGAAGGTGAAGGGCTGAAGTTCTATTGCAGTTCAGTTGTACTGACGTTCATGTGTCTTGATCCTTCATCAGCTGTTTGCTCAGTGACTGGACACTATACACTCTGCTGTGGTCAGTGGGGTGAACCTACAGTCAACCTCGAGCTGCATGGTTTTGAGCCAGAAAAAAGGAATGGCTTTTTTATAAGGCAGCTAAATATATGCTTAGTTTTGTAGCTTGTCAATGGTGTGTGTTTCAAAGCATTTTCCAAAGAAAATTGGATAAAAACATCCATCAAGCGGCATGTAAATTGGTCCCAGAGAAATGATTGAAATGACATGATTTTTACCAGGGAATAGAGAGGGTACCTCACTCTTTCAGTACTGACTGGGAATGTTCCTGGATTTGCCCCCAAAGTCTGGTCCCTTTAGACCGAAAGCTTGCATCATGTCCTTGTAAACAGCCTTCTCATTTTCAAAACAACATCTCTGCTTCCTCAGCTCCATGCTGGGAGCTCTCTCCGTGAAAACTTGTTTTGCTCTCTGTGGCCATGTATCCTATGTTGGGAAAAAAAAATCCGCCTTGATCCAGACTTTCCACCCTACATCAAACATTCTATGATTTCTCAAAAGTCAGTCTCGTCAGTGAAGCAGCTCTAGGTTTTTGTCTCTTAACAGCATCATGGATTAGAGTGTTGATTGTCTGGTTTCTAGCTTGTTCGTGTTCACAAATATTGATCGAAAGATCATAGGGATATCATATGGGAATTTTTGTTTTAAAGTGGGCTTTTAAGGATTGCGCTCATGGCCGGGCAACATCAAAAGCTTTGGCTGGTCGACCCTCTATGTGTTTGGGCTGTCAGAGGTGGCGCCCCTTATGGGTTTGTCTGTGTAATTGGTTTGTTTTGATGGCGACAGAAGGTAAAGCCTCTTCGGACTCGCTCTCCACTAGACATCGCTGCAGGCAAGAAAATACACCAATCACACACGTATAGGCTAGAACACACACACACAAACAGACACACGCACACCTACACACGTACAGAACACACACCGACAAAGATCCATGCTTGCTTGCACTCATGAACACACACACACAGTCCGTCCTCATCTGTTTCTTCTGACCCGTCTCTCCTCCGATCTCCTCCTGTGCTTTGAATGGGGCTTTGATAAGTGAGCGCTAAGCAGGAGGCAAAGAGGAGACGGGGGAGGCACGATGAGATGTGTGTGTGTGTGTGTGTGTGTGTTGGGGAGCGGTGGGGCAGACAGAGAGGGAGGGGTTGGAGGAGAGGGGAGAGGAGGGAAGAGAGGAGGAAGGAAGGAGTTGTAGATAAGAGAGGAGGAGAGGAGGGCAGGGGGAAAGGGGATTGGAGAGGGGTTCGTGTGTGTGTGTGTCTGTGTGTGTGTGAGGTGTCCATGGTAGCGGTGGACACACACTGAGGAGGGAGATTGGAGAAGGACAAGAGAGAGCACACCCAGTCCTCAGAGCGAGGGATTGGAACAGAGAGAAAGAGAAAAGGGGGGGTGAAGAAGAAGAGAGATAAGGTTGAAGATGAGAGAAAAGTGAGACAGGTGTGTGTGTGCAAGAGATCGTCTATCTATGAGGATCAGTCGAACTATCTCCCATGTTTTCCCTTCACACACATACACACACTCACAGAGCGATCAATCGCCACTTAGCGGAACACAACCCTCTCGCTGTGTTTTTGAAGTCTGATTACCAGCTGGGAGGAGACATAAAACTGTTCTGTCTGTCTGTCTGTCTGCCTCTCTCTCACACACTCTCTCTCTCTATCTATCGTATGCACAAACACACACAAACACTTCCTCCATGCACCGTCAGACGGGAAGACCGAGGATAGATTTTGCGATGCTTTAGAACTCGGCATGACGTCCACTGGAAATAAATGAATGAGCCACTGGATGAATAAATAAACCGTAGAAGGCATTAGGAGCTCGTTTTCACAGCCCCATGCTAATTATGTAAGTGCCATTTGGCAGAAGCCTTTATCCAGGGTAGGTTACAGTACAGGGTTAGTGCCACTGAGCAAAAAGTGACTTCAAAGTTGACAGTGATTTTCACATTATAGCTTTAAAAAATACCATACCTACCAAAAATACTAGCTAGAACTGAAACTAAATAAAAACTGAAATTGGAAAAAAAAAATGGAAAACTAAACTAAATTAAATTATCAGTAAAATTCACAGTAATACAATCAAGTCTACTTACAAGGAGCGGGTAATGACTGCTGCATTCAGTTTATGCTTGATTTTAAATTCATAAATAGCATTTTTCCCCAAGGCACAGCTGAGGGCATCACACGGCAAATCAGGTCAGGCAGTCAGTCAGTCAGTCATCTGTCGCTTCATGAGATGATGCGCTTCTTCAGATGGCTTCTAGAGGGCGTCTTTGATTGTGAGATGCAGTGTTTCCCATACAGAGGCACAAAATCAAAAGTTGGTCGGTGTATAGAAATTATAGTTGTCTCTAGTTGTGAAAACAAAAGTGAAACTTAGCATTCCACAATTTGCTCCAAACTTGCCTGTGTTATTAATGGGATTTGTAAACAGTAACAAGTTTTTTCCTGCCCTACAAACTTTAACTAGGTAACGTTATTACCTTTAATTAACGTTAGTGGAATTAGGTAATTTAACGTGCTTGTTTTTAATATGGGCAATCTTTTTTTCTTTTTTTTTTAAGATTTATTTTTGGCATTTTATGCTTTATTGGACAGATAGAGTGAAAGAGAGACAGGATGGTATGGGAGAGAGAGCAAGGGGAGGACATGCAGCAAAGGACCGTGGGCCGGACTCGAACCCAGGTCGCTGCGGGTAGGACTGAGCCTCATGGTACGCGCTCTAGTCAGTGAGCCACTGGGGCACCCCGCAACCTGAGTTTAACATGTGAACACTTCCAAGTTGTAGCAACGAGATGTCATCCGGTTCTTTCACTTCTTTCGATATGAATGCGGCGTTAGCCTGTAGACTTCAGGACTGATCAAGAATCTCAACCTATCAGGGTTGAAAGATCCCAGATTAAACTAGAAGTGTTAAAAGGTTGCTCCATAACGTGCTGGAGTTATGTTATTACTTTCCCAGCGACCATTTTCCATAATAGTATTACAGTTACCAATAAAAAAATAATGTTACTTTTATCACCAGCTCTAAATATCATATTGAAGTTGAATTATACAAAAGCCATTTGTTTTCATCATAATTAGTTATTTTTTCAGTTGACATGGACACTAAACTAGCTTAGATCAGACAGGAAAGTTGACTTTTTCTTGTTGAAAGGAATCTCACTACTTTGATTTGACTGAGTGTAAAGACGACATGAACACTGAACATCAACAATATTTGGTTTCCCTGATTATTCACAGGAGAGGAAACTGTGTTATCCTGATTTTAGAAGATAAGCAAGGATGCAATCACCAATTCTGGGGATGTAATGGAAGAGTGATGTAATGAGTGGTGTAATTCATCACTGCTCCAAGGATAATAAGTAAAGTAATAATATTACTGAGTAATAAGTAAAATATACCAATACTGGTATCTAGGAGCCATAT
Organism: Centroberyx affinis; assembly: GCF_046629955.1. Taxonomy (NCBI): domain Eukaryota; kingdom Metazoa; phylum Chordata; class Actinopteri; order Beryciformes; family Berycidae; genus Centroberyx; species Centroberyx affinis. Next base: position 30,819 of record NW_027279899.1, read on the forward strand.
CTGTCCAACTCTTAAAAGTATTAAAGCACCGAGTAGAAATCCAAATTCTGAAGCTAGAATTTGTCACCGCTATGGCGATGATACTCAACTTTATCTCTCAGGAAAATCAAACAACCTCAGTCAGTTGATATGATATGACTGGAAAATAAGTTAATCTTGTTGATGTAAAGGGTATTTAAGGGTAATGCATTTTACAATACATTTCCAAACACATAAAAAATAAAGTTTGTTTTCTGTTGAAGTACTCATATGTGTTTACTTGTACAGCAATATTACTCAATGTTACCAAAAGACGTTTAAAGGACAACTCTGGAATGATGTGGTGTAGGAATTGGTTTTAATGCATGGTTGTGAAACTGTCACAGGGAGGCCCAGAGGTCTTGGAACAGGCATTAGTTTACACCAGGGGGAATGAAACGGGAACATTTTCAAGCTGATACCAATTTAAAGTATCCCATTTTCCCTCTCCGCTCTCCTTTTCTGTTTCCTTTCGTTTCTCCTTGGTCGTGTCTACCCTTCCTATTTCACTATCAATTTATCCTCTTCTTACTTCTTTCCTCCTCTCTTCCATCTTGTGCTCTTCATATTTTTCTCTCTATCATTTCCAATTCTTGTCCGTCATTTTCTCCACTTTTACCTAATATTCTCCCCGACTCTCTTCGCTCTCCTCATCTGCCCCTCTTTCCTTATCTCCACACTTAAAGCAGCAGTGTAGTAGTGTAGTACTTAAGGACTGTTACTTTAAAAAAAAAAAAAAAAAAGGTTTCATACTTCAATACCCACAAATCACATAACATCACGTCAGCAAACTGCACACTTCTCAGACCTAAATTTCTTCTTCTTAGTGGCTGGTGGTGTTGGAGGTGGTGAAGAGGTTCAGCTATTGTTCGTGAGAGAAGCTTTCTCTGGAGCCTTTGCTGTTAAGGAGCAAGTTTGGTATTTCACTTTTAAGTTTTGATTTGTCACTTACTGTGAGCAGAGAGGTTTTCCTGCCAGTGACCATTAGCGACACCAAAATTTAATTTGGGCAAGTAGGGTAAATCTATGGTATGGTATGGTATGGGGAGATGGGACAGTCTTCTCAGTTGCAGCTCCACATCTTGATTTGAGGCTGATATGATGGGTGTATTTTACATAGAAATCTTGCCTAGTGTAGGTTTAAATGTATTAATGTTCTAGGAGGAGAGTTAAAGACTCTCATATTGTTAGTTTTGTTTTCAAATGACTCTAGGCTCAGGATGAGAATATTGTTCTTTAGGATGTTTTGCAAATACATGTAGCTTAGTTAAAAGGGTATTTATTGAATGAATTTGCAGACTAAATCCTCAGGTAGAACAGTCAACACTGGATCCTGATTGGCCGACAACAGCAGCTCCTCCACGTGAGGTAAACCTGCTGAGTGGTGGTTTTCCAGCCAATCAGGACCGAGTCCAGTTGTGATGCATTGACTGGAGTGCTTGTACAAGTTTGAAAATGCAATAACTGCAAATTATACCACTCAAACAAAATCTAATTTTAACAGTGTCTACATGAAAACTCTTCGATCATATAAGTATATAGAGGAACATTTGAATTGTTAAAAAGGCAGACATGTTTGTCAAAAACACTGGGTTGTAACTCACCAAATCAGGAACCAGAGGCGACAGGTTAAACCAGCTGTTGTCATCGTGGAGTGAGCGCCAATGTTCAGAAAATCAACATGACACCCAAAATGTGTTACTCCATCAAAATTCCCACTTCACAGACCTTAACAAAAGGTTTGGAGTGACATTTTAAAGCAATCAATCATATGGCGTGGCTTGGAATTCCAATTGTTTTGCCATAGCATGTGCCGGCACCGAAGAGACCGGACACCGCCAGGCTCCCTGTGACGGTGGAAATTGGCTGTCGCTTGTGAACATTCTTAGCTGAGACTGGCGTGAATATGGGAGCGCTGTTTTTGATATGAATCAATACGAGTCCCCTTGAGATCAAGCTGAGTACATTGCAATGCTGCTTCATAACAAGTGTGTCCATTTGCATTTCACACAGTGCATACATCAAGTGCATGTGTGTCCCATTTGAAGTGTAAATCTGTAGACTAACACTAATGCTGTTCCACATACATAGAACCAACACCTCTCTCTCCTCCTCCTCTCATTCTATCCTTTCATCCTGTCATCTCATCTAGGAGAGAAGATACTACAGAGAGATAGATAGATAGATAGATAGATAGATGATAGATAGATAGATAGATAGATGGCATTTTTTTTCCATCAACATACCCAGCAACAACTCCAGCTCCCAGCGACCTTCTCATCTACTGCAGAAGAATGAGAGAAAAGCATGAGGAAGAAAAAAAAGTATGGAGGAGGAGAGATGGAGGGAGTGAGAGAGGACGCGTAGGAAGACGTGTGTGTGTATGTGTGTGTATGTGTGTGTGTGTGTGTGTGTGTGTGTGTGCTATTCAGTCCTGCTGGCCTTGTGCTTCTCTTGTGTTAGCTGAAGGTTGAGCCTTAGGCTCCAATGAAAAGACCCCATCGGCAAACAGAGAGCACCCCGTTCCTGTTGTGTGTGTGCATGTTGGGGGGGGGGGGTATGTGTGTGTCTTTTGTGCAGAGAGAACACACACAAAAGACACACACACATGTACACACACACACACACACAGGTGGGCTCGTGGTAGCCTTGGGTGCCCAGAACCTACACACATCGAACACACACTCCCTTTGTTGCTTCCAAACATCTCTATAGAAAAGTAATAGACAGGAGAGCTCTGACAGCCAATTCAACCATCTCTCTCTCTCTCTCTCTCTCTCGCCTTTCCCCTTCTCTCTATCATTCTGTTTCTCTCCGCTGCTCGCCTTGACCCTCTTTCTGTCTCACTTTCTGTCTCTCCCTCCCTCTGTGTCTCTCTGTCTCTGTCATTACATTTTTGTCCTGGTCCGTCTGTTTGCCTGTTTCTGTCTCAGGTTCTTTTTTCTCAATGTCTTACTGTTTACTTAACTGTCTGTCCCTTTGTCTCTGTAACTTACACAATCACATACCGTACGTTCGCATGGGAAGGGAAGCAAAATTTCATCTCGCAAGTAAATCGGCTGGAATTTTTATTATTTTATTTTTTTTGTCGCTGGACTTGACAATTAAGCGGCAAAATTGGCAAGACGACGTGTGATAACTGCTGAACAGACAGCAGCCATTATGATGAGAGGCTTTAGTTGATGTTTTTCTTCTTTTCTGAACGATGAGGAATAATGCGACTGTGTAGATTGCTCGAAACCATGCTTCAGGAATCTATTTTTCTATTCTATAATTTTTTGCATTTGAACTCCTTTGGCACCAGGCTCGCCGTGTCTTCTTCAGGGAATCTAGCTTTTCGAATCTCTTTCTGCAGATGCCATTGGTCGGTGTTATTGGTCACGAATACCCAATGGACATTTTTCCAGCTGTAAATACTAGGCAGGGGGAGAGATTTACAGGCATCCTGCTTGAAACTGGTTTTCCCTTTCCTTGCGTCCATCGGGTCTGAACATAACGTTCGACTCTCACCTGCTTTCTTTGGACATTTCCCGGCCTCTCTTTCTCTCCCTTCTTTTCTATCTCACTCTCTATCTCTTTATTTCCCTCTGTTTCCTCGCCGTCTGTCTGTCTGTCTGTCACTCTCCCCTCTCTCTCTCCGACTCACGCTGAGTTTGCCTCCAGCCCTCCGTGCCTCTCTCTCCGTCTCGGCCTGTTTTTCTCTCCTCTCTCCTTCGATCTGTTTATTCTCTGCTTGTTTTTCTGGCCACCCCCCCCCCCCCCCCCCCTCATTCGCTCTGTCTCCTCCACTTTCTCCCCTTCTCCCTCCATCCCTGCCCCCCCTTCTCCTCTCTTCTCCTTCTATATCTCTCTTCCCCTTTTCTTTTTTCTCTCCCTTCTTTCCGTTCTTCCCTGACCATTAGTCTGTCCCTCCCTCTCTCCGTTGTTGTTTTTCTTGCTTTCTTCCTCTTTCTCTCCCCCCCGCAACCCCACATTGTTCTCTTTTTCCCTCTCCTTCTGTCTCTGTCAAGCCCCTTTTTGAGTCTGCCCATTACTCTGTAAAGAGCACAGTGATGAGAGAGCACTTGTCAACAGAAAGGTTAGGAGGCTAATAATCTGACCGCAGCATTCATACACCTATCTATCTATCTATCTATCTATCTATCTATCTATCAAAATGAGGAATAGTTTAATTTCACTTTGATTTAATTACCACAATTAGGGAATGCACAACAATCACTACACTAATTCACTCTCAGCACTTTCTCCCCATAGTGGAGACAGTTGTACAACTCAATACTAAATCAACTAACAGCAAAACCCTTCTCACATGGGTCCCTGGGAATAAATCTTATCAACTGAGGGTCCATGACCTAATTTGTTTCTATTGCGGGGTCCGTGACATGAGCAGGTCTGAGAACCCCCGCTCTATTGCGTACACATCAAACTCAAGGCCCAAGGGCAAGAAATAACCCGACATACATTTTACAAAATGTCCATCCTCGCTCTGCATTGTACCGGCAGGGAGCTGAAAATACATCACATAATGTGTTCACAGGACGTTGACATGTGTCCAGCCTGCAGCGTCATCTGGATTTTTCAGCTCTACTGCACTGCACTGGGACACAGAGTACAGTGTAGAGTACATGTATGTGCTGATGTAAGCTGCGGGTATTATGGGCGGCTGTCCTGGGACATGTACTACTGAGAGCACTGGTGTCACTTCAACACACACAGGACATGACACAAATGTCAAGTCGAGTTAGAGTCACCTTCTTAGCACATTCTATCGTTTTAGCACATTCACCTATTTGACAATTTATGCCAAAACATGACAAAAACTGCATTTTCTTGTATTTTTATATCAAAATCCTATTACTTTTACTTACTGGAAAACAGAAAATCTTTAGTGATGACATCATCATTTACCAGGAGCTGTACATAAAAATTCAAACCAATAAAACCATCTCAAACTTTTTGAACAATCCCGCCCCTCTGCCCCTCCCATCAAATAAAACTGCCTTCTTTTCCCTGACTGACATCCCATTGGTTTACACTTTTGAATGATCCCTACCTTATCCCTACATTATGTCCCACCCCGATATCCTGTCTCAACAGGAAATACATTACCTTAAGAAATGCTCTCAAAATGTGGTTTGATTGTGACTTTAAATATATGAGAGAAGGGCTTTTGACAAACATGCTTTTCACAAAGTGTGTAACAGAGAACATAAAAAACACAAGATATGAAGAAGAAAGACCAGGTCTGCACACGTTTAATATGGCAGGCCAGAGCTTGTGTGTGTGTGTGTGTGTGTGTGTGTGAGAGAGGATAAGAGAGTGAAGGGCAGTCTGCAGGAGCAAAAACTGAATGACAGGCTGCAGGGAAGTAAACAGAGAAAGGAGTGGCTGGTGAAATGGGAATTAAGGTAGATGGTAAGCTGCACTAAATAAATGAGTCTTGAGCATGGACATAAATACTGATATAGTGTGTGGCTGCAAGCGTGATCCGAAGGGATAGGAAAACGTTTTTAAATGCTATTAAAAATTTGTTTTTAATTAATCAGTTTTTTTTTTGGATATATAAAAGATGGAGTTGAGACGGTGGTAGAGTAGCAAATTGTGGGGATGCATTCTGGTTAGTAAAAGAGAGGAATGCCTCATCCTGGAGATATTTATTTGGTGAAAATACACTATTTTGGATATTGCTTTGATGTGATGTGTCAAAGAAAAGGTCTGGATCAAAGATAATGCCAAGGTTTTTGACAGAATCCTTTGGGGTAACTCTACAGCCACTGAAACGAAGCTTGAGGTCTGACAGGTGAGTTCTTTGTTTCTTAGGGCCTAAAACGTCATTTCAGTTTTTTTCTGTGCCGAATAGAAGAAAACTGAGTGTGATCCATCTTTAAAAGAAAGGGAATAAGCTGCTGGGCTACAACTTTTTTAGCTTGTTTGAGAGAAATGGAAGATGAAAAATTGGTCTGTAATTTTTCAGATCCTCATTGTTGAGTATTCTTTAATAGCAGTTTAATGACTACCATTTTTTTACTATATTTTACTATATTAGTTTATGGCTACTTTTAATTAATTCTGAATAATTCCATCAATGACATGGAGGAGGGAAATGCTAAATAAAGTGGCACAAGGAGATCTGTAATGATACTGAAAAAAATAAAGTTTTTTTGTTTCCCTCACTCAATTTGGAGAGACGTGCAGTTAGAGACCGTCTCTGACAGGAAAGTCCATCTTTCCAGAATAGTAAATGGACTTCTAGTTCAGTAAGACACCACTTGCACTCTATTCATGAGTGGTTTGTTAAGTGCCTGAGTGGAGTCAGACTACGGAGGAGCTAGGTTTTAGACCTTTGGTGGTCCAGAATATGGAGTGGTGTACATCAGGTAAACTGCTGAATAGAACTGATAGAGTGCATCACACCAAAGTAGAATGGGAAGAGAAAATGCTGAGATAGAGCTGGGCATTCAGTACAGGTGGTTGAAATTTTAATATTTACACTGACACACATGAAGACACACTCAAACACACACATTACAATTCAATATATGTAAGTCCACATGCTGACACACAGATATGTCTCACCTTCATATAGATTGTAGAATGGTATAGAGCCGTTCTGTGAGGGGGGAAAAAATATTAACTCATGCAGTCGATATAATGTGTAAAACGTGTTCCTGTTGCATGCAATGCATGTGAACAAGTTGCTGACACCCTCACACTGTTACCAGTGAATGGAGAAGTTGTTCTCCCTTTATATGAAAGGTGCACACACAAATACACAGCCAGTGCAACTGCATCAACCCCTTCTCTAAGATGTGGTGCTGGAGAGCTCCGTATACCGATACAGATCATTGCATCTGATCGACTATAAAGTGTAAAACAGTGGTGTCCAAGCATGTGCCATAGAGGGTACACCAGCTGGTTTCACTGATTAACACACCTTCAGCCAGACAGGAGGAACTAATCAGTGAAATCAGCTGCTGTAGTGTTTGGTTTGAAGGAAAACCTACATATTCCTTGGCCCTCCATGGCACCTGGTGGGACACCACTGGTCTAGAACAGTGTCTCTCCATCCTGGTCCTCAGGACCCAGAGTACTGCTGGTTTTCTAGGTAGTTAATTTCAGTTAATTGCATTCATTGTGCATCCCAGGTGTAAATCAGTCCCTGATTAGATGGATAGAATGAAAACCAGCAGGACACTGGGTTTGAGCAGGACTGAAAAACCACTGGTCTGAAACGTCCGTCAAGTCTGCATATTGATGACAGTACAGCCCATTAACTGTCAATATCCTTGTCAACTGTTTTTTACTAACAATGATGCTAGTGTTGTCATTATGTCTTGATAACTCATCCCCAAACTGAAGTGAAACCTGATTCATAATTCAATCCATTATACCTAATCAAAAGCCTGATTCAACTTAATCAATCCTTTTTCAATAAATTTCAGCATATTTAAACTTAATAAACTCAATCATCTAAATTCAATTAATTATGACAAGTGGCTGAAATTAATTTGGAAACCTGGTGAATAAGGCTTTATATATTTTTTTCCATGCTTTACGTGCTGATTATTCTGTTTGAGTTATGAACGTGGGAGCACAAATGGAATGAAAACGAGGTTATAAATTACAAATGGAGTCAACTTTGACCTAAACATATAATTTACACCTACATGCACACACATGATACATATGCTCTTGTTCCAATTACTACACATATATCCTAGCACACACACACACACACACACACACACACACACACGCACACACACATTTCCTGTAGCATACCTCCCTTCACATTACCTCTCCCTCTATCTCTGTCAGTGTTAAGTGCTCCCTGTGCCCCTACCTAATAGCATTCCAATTCTCCCCAGATCTCCATTGGGGAAACACACACACACACACACACACACACACACAAAACTCTGTGTTATACAATTCTACTATGTTGTCAGCAAGGACCGGTGCTGATAGTCGCAGGCTGGGGGTTACAATGATAAGTATGTTTCATTTAAAGTCTTATTGATCAGCACAGCTAATTATACCCATTTGTTGACCTGTTGGTGTGAGTATGTGTGTGTGTGTGTGTGTGTGTGTGTGTGTGTGTGTGTGTCTTGGACGGTGGAGGCTATTTTGAAGGTGCAATGGTGAAGTGGGTTTATAGGATTTTAGAAGGAAGATATGTGTGGGCTAATACTTGAGCTAGCGCTTTCTTGTCTTTCCACTTTCTTTCTTTCTCTCTGTTTCTTTCAGAAGATGAGCAGAAGAAAGCAGAAGATGACAGCAAAAGACGGGCGGAAGAAGAGGATGACTGCCAATTAATTTAGCCTTTATTTATCTGTTTGACCTTTATCTGTGGGAGTTTTGATATTTCAAGCAATTTCTCTTCAATAGTAGTGGAGGGTAAACTCACTTCAACTTACTTTTTTAAGGTAATTAATATAAATCACATAATAAATTAGATTAATTGTTCATTATTATTTTATTGTATATTATAACAGGTAATGTAATTTACAGTATTGAACTATTTTACTAAATAATATATAAATCATCATCACCTTGTTCTTTCTATTATTGTTATTACTGTAACATTTACATATACCGTACATTATTATTAATATCAATTATAATAAGTATTTAAATTACACAAACGTGGTTTATTAAAAAAAGAAGTTAATACTGTTCTAGAAATGTGTTTTCATTTGTTTGTTTATCTTCATGGTTGTCAACCCAAATGTATTCAGTTCTTTTATTATTTGTTTTATTGTCAATATTTTATTATTCCTGCTGTTGGATGAAAACCTTGCACCTCCAAAAAGTAACATTTTCAGGAATTTATATTATGTATTTTCACACTGACCTCCATATTTTTTTTATATTATACCAGGAAATTTGCAGAGGTTTGATACAGTTTGGAACTTATTATGAAATTAAACAAGTAAATTTTTACGTAATAAGAAATGACACAACACTAAAGCCGTAGTTAAGAGGTTATTGAGACACAACAGTGATATGGAACATGTAATCACACCTACTCTTAAATGCCCCGTACAGTAATCATACTATATGGTTGCAAATTATGCATTACTATTGGAGAGATCAAGCTGAATATTAATCTCCTTTGTTGTTGCTTTATTTTGTATGAATGTTGAGCCTAAAACTAGTGTTGCGTTTTGGGCTGAGAGTTTTGCACATTGAAACTCTGTCATGAAAACTGAGCCAAAGCAACTTTAAAATATACAAGTAACAAGTTTTAGTGGAATATAACACAAGATGTATGTTGTCTAAAAGTACACTTGCATATGTGTTGAAAAAAAATCCTTTTGAGGACAAGATTGGACGGCCAAAGCAGGAAATTTTATTAATCTTATTTAATTTATCACCTGAGGACCTACTATCAAACCCAAAATAAAAACAAAACTAATGATTTCAGATAACCCACCACACATTCTACAGTATCTTTGTGTAATTTTTAATTTCTCCTCTCTTCCACGCTTCTTGACTTCCTTTTAGAGGACGAAAGCCAGAGCCTTGAGCCAAAGCGAGAAGAGAAACAGAGCAATATAAGAGAAGCTTGCTAGCTAGATACATACAAACATATATCCATATTAACGACAGACAGAGAGAGAGTGAAAGGTGGCAGTCGTATTTGAAAGCGCCTGCGTCACGTTGCGTACACAGTTTCCCTTTAAAACTTTGCCTACAATTCCACACCTCTCGTCTGGTTCAAGGTAACGCCGATGGGTTGCCATGGTTTCGGCAGTGCGCTCAGCCAATCCTCGTCACACCTCCCTCTGTGGTTTCCCCTTTCATTTCTCTGTCTCTCCTCTTCTTTCTCTCCCTCTCTCCCTCTCCTCTGTAAAGGTACGTGTTAGTGGGAGAAAGCCAAGGCCTGTAGAGAAAGTAGAGACAAAGGAGAGGAGAGCGAGAGAGAAACGGAGAGAGATGGCATTCACGCAGGCTCGCTGAATGGGACAGACTGTGTCGAGGTGAGCTCAAGAGAGCAGAGGTGTTGTGTTTTTCTTCACCTCCACACATGCACTAAGACAGAGGTAACATGGCCCCATGGCATGCATTCACTCGTCAATAACCTACAATCAGGAGCTGTGGCACAGCTTGACGAAACAGGAACACAGCACGATGCAGTTGTCAAGCCAAACTGACATAAAAACATGTTTCATTTTCTCAGTATAGTCAAACGGCCAAACCATCTAATGTCTGCAATGTTCCTCAGTTGATAAAGATGGGTCTGAACCAGCAGTTTAGCATACTGCTCCAGATTTAAACATTAATAAAAGATGGCAAGTACTTTTTTTTTTATTTCAAAAATTTAGTTTAAAGCAAAATTTTGCAACTTAATAATAAATAAATAGAATCTTTCATGCATAATCAGTCTGTGTCTGACTGTGTCTGACTTTCAGTGATGTTCAGGACATTTTGGGCCTGCCTTCTGCTGTGGATGCGGCCAGCAGCAAGCTGGCTTGTGGTTGGGAAGTCATAGCAACAACAACAATGGCAGAAAGCATTAAGCAAAGCAAGAACAGTGAAGGCCAGACAAGACCTGATTAAAAACATCGGCATCGTCTTTTTTTTTAAATTTCAGATTGCCTGTGTCTGCTTCTTTAATGCCTGTGGTGGCTTTACAGATGCCAGTTATCTCAGCCTCAGGCTAGATGCCATTTGAAAGTAGACAGCTCATCAAGATGAGCGACAAGTTTTGGGGCATGAACCTGCCCAACAGAGGGGGAGGATGGGGGGCAAACAATACAGTTCCTGCCTCGAGGCGAAAAGTTGCGTATTGGAGCTTTGTGGAGATTTTCAGATATGAAGTCCTCGACATCTCTTAGACAGCCATTTACATTTTGCCTAGGCATTTTTTCCATTGGGCATTTGGCTTATCCAGAGTGACTTGCATTGATTGTAACCAGTGATGGCCAGTTCACTGCAGCCTTGTACACAAGCACAACAGGCAGCTGGTGGAGGGAGTGATGGAGGATTTGAGAATTTCAGGAGGTTGAAGAAGAGGTGAGCTGCAGCATTCTGACTGTAGTTGCAGGTGCTGAAGAAAGTCCTTGTTAGGTAAAAAGTAGGTAGTTGCAGTAACCCAGACGGAAGATGGATAAAGTTTAAACAGGGAGCTGGGCAGAGTCTTTGGTGTAAGAGAGAGAGAGAGATCCTATAGGCTTGTCCAAAGATTTCCCAATCACAAAACTGGCTGGAAAAAGAAATCCTCAACAAACAAATACACAACTTCTTTGATGTGCGAATCTGCCGAGAAAGTGAAGAAGATGGATGATATGAATCATCAAATCAACCAGCCAATCACCAATTGGAAAAATACAGGGAGTTACATGACCCTCAGCATTGTTTCTAGACAGACAACATAAAAAAAAAAAACATAACACTTAGGATGCTCTTGCCTCAGCTGTTGGAGCACAAGGTAAGTATTCACCATTTTCTAATATGCTGGGTTAAAGTGTAGTATGTAGAAAAAAAATGCACGCAGATTAAATGCAGCGTGATGTGCAAGACACACCTTTTGGCAGAATCTCTAGCACAGGGTGTTGGCAGAAGAGGGTTAGCGAAACATGGTCTTTTGGCAGAAGTGTAAAGGATAGCGAGGGGCGAGGGTCTTTTAGCCAGGTCTGATGTGGGTGCGGCATTCAGAGGTTGGCTGGGGCAGTTCTATACAGTCTTTGGTCTAATTGGCAGAAGAGAAGGAGCAATAAAGTAGAGAAGGGATCTTTTGGCAAGGTATGTAGAAGAGGAGAGGTGGGGAAGAGAAGGGTTTTTGGCAGGTGTAGTAGAGGAGGACGATGAGGGTCTTTTGGCCAGGTTTGTAGTGGGATCTCCCACTGGGATGGGCATTTGATGGATGGAGCTTGTTTCCTCTCCAGAGGAGATTAATGAGGAGAGGTCAAACTGTGTGAGACCTTTACACGTGCACACACACATTCACATGCACAGACACACATAAATGATATGTGCGCACACAGAGAACACATGCAGACACACAAATGCGCACATGGATTACAAGTGCATTGTGCACACACACACAAACACACGCACGTACAAATGCATATACAGGTAAACACCCATGGAGATGCAAGGGGCCATCGGTCACGACTTTCATTTACTTTCATTTATAAAGGCAATGCAATTCATAGCTTTGACCACCTTGACTTTGTTTACCTTGACCTTGACCTTGGTTTTTGTTCATGCAATAATATGCAAAGTGCCTTATTAATTATTTTACCAATACAGCCATCCCTCCATTTTCTTGCTGGTTATCTAGGTCAGGGTCAAGGTAACAGGGCGAGCAGAGCAGCCCAGATGTCCTCTTCCCCAGCAACCTCCTCCAGTTCCAGTTCTCAGGCCAGCTGGGAGATGTAGTCCCTCCATCGGGTCTGGGGCCGACTCCATGAACTCCCCCCAGGTGGGTTATGCCCGGTGTACCTCCAAAGGGATTCACCTAGAGTGCATTCCTACCAGGTGCCTGAACTACCGCAACTGGCTCCTCTCAATTTGGAAACTGGACTCAGAGGTTTCTTGCATATTGCTGAGTTCCGCACCCTGCCACAGAGAGTGAGCCCTAACCTCTCTCTTTACTACCATGGTCCAATACAAAGGTCACATCACTGCAGCAGCTGCACCTAACCTCTAGTCAGTCTCACAATCCCCTCTTATTTGCAACCCTAAGTTGCAAATAAGATCCTGAGATACCTGAACTCCTATACCTGGGGCAACTAATCACTCCCCACCTGAATGGGACAGGCCACCTTTTTACAGGAGGTCTCAGATTTGGAGGTGCTGAGCTCATTCCATCATTCCATCTGTATCACACTCAACAGCAAACTGCTCTAATACACATCAGAGAACATAGCCTGATAAGGCCAAAACAAGAGGGGATAAGGCACATCTTTGTCAGAGTTCCATGACCACACAGTTCTCACTCTGTGTAAAGGGACCGAATGGCTCACAGCATCAGGTCTGGCATCCCATACTCATACCTCGGGGAACACAGTCATTGGCCTTTTCCAAATCCACAAAACACATCCCACCAACATTAGCAAACTCCCATGACCCTTTAATTATCTGTGAGAGGGTGAAAAGCAAGGCCACCATTCAGCAACCAGGATGAAGTCTGAGGCTCAACCATCAGCCTGAGTCTCCTTTCAGCACCTTGGCATAGGCTTTCCCAGTCACTTTCTGTTTTTTGTATTTTTGTATGTCATCAATCATCAATGTCATCAATGACAATGCTAGCAGCTGCTGCTTAGCCCTGGGCTAACGAACATTTTATACAGGTAAATTGCAAATTGGGATAACCCTGACTGTAGTCCAGGGCTACCTGAACCCGCTCCAGAGCAGGGTTATCCCCGACTTTCCAGGGTTATCTCCACAAAGTGTTTTTATTATCACAGAACATTATACTGTATTATACATTATACTGTTGTGACAGCAGTCAAAAGCTATGAGAATAACAACAAAAAAATTAAGAAAGGGAAAGAAAACATGTCAGTAGATCTAACATCAACATCCCATTGGCTGTTTTTGACCACCACTGAACACACACCTGGATCATAAGGCTGGGATAGCACCTTGTTGTCACTAAGTGGGCTTTGGGACAATTGTAATTGTAACAACTATTGTTATTGTGAGTTATAAGTTTATGGACGGAAAAATCAGTCCAAGATAGACTGGACGGGACCTGCTGCAATCAGTGACATAAACAACAGCATCTCGGAGGCTTGCCACTGGTTGAAAAGCTAAATATGCTTCCATTTGCTGTACATAACTGTTGCTAGTTAGTAGGCTGTGGAGGAGCACATAATGGTAACCCAATTTCTCCACCCCCAACATCCTCAAGATCCTCAACATAAACCCAAGAAACAAAGGAATTATGTGGAGAGGTTTTGGTCGACAGATGTGATACAGTATTCCTGCTGTCTTTGTATTTTGTACCACTGTATTTTATATTGTGTATGATGCTACTTTGAGTACATCTGTGATCATTTTAAAAATGAAAAATAAAGAGTTCGTAATACACACCCACACATGTATACAGTATTTGCACTTGGCACCAACATGCACACTAACAGCACTCAAATACAAGACACACAGATACTGTCTCCAGACAGATGCTCAGATAGTAGGTGTGGAAAACAGTCATCAGTTGGTAAAAAAAAAATTCCACTTCTGAATCAGATTAATTGCCAGTTTATTTACATAAAATACATAGGAATTAGCCTTTGTGAGTTCCTGTACAAAATTAACAGATATAGCCTAATGTAAGTGTAAGATGCAATTTAAGTAATTTGTAATTTTACAATTTGTATGCGCAAATTCAATATGTGCATTTTGTATGTCTTGTATATATTGTGTATAGCATCACATATAATAGAATGTATATATGTAGTGTATATCCATCCATCCATCCATTTTCTGTGCCTGCTTGGAAGGAAGTGTATATATACGTATATATACATGCTGGGATAAGCTCCACCCCCCGTGACCCTGAACAGGAATAAGCAGGTACAGGAAATAGATGGATGGACAGATGGATGGATGGATGGACGGATGGATGGATGGATGGATATACACTATATATATAAATATATAGATATATAGATGGAATTTGTTGGAACTACTGGTGACCACGTTGGGTGAGATCAGCAGCAGATTTGCATGTTTTATTGCTCTGGAGTCATGCAGGACCTCGATGAAGAATCAGGGAGAGTCACTGACTTTCTCTGACCTCTGCTGATGACCTGCAGTTTGGCCTCGGATCGGACTCATGCAGCAGAGAAGCAGACAGTCATGCAGAAGATTATGCTTGATTCTGTTATGGCTCTGTGGAACTGAACCAGCGCTGCCCTACAGAGGTTGAACTTGTTGTTGGAGGACGTGAACCTGCTGCTGGGCCTTCTGGGTCACATGTAGGATTTTGACTGATTCAACACTGCTGATTTTTGAGCCATTGATGTCAAGGGGAAGGAGTGGTTGCTTCCTGAAGTCTATCAAGAGAGTTGAGTTCCAGCTCTCTCCAACAGATGAACTTATTCTTGGAGATGAGGCCTATCACGGTGTTATCATCTGCAAACCTTGTCTTGGCCTTCTGGTTGTGGTCACCACTGTTGAACGCCTCCTCTGGCATCTTCGTGCTTGGAGCTCTGAAGGATTTCTGAATATTGAATTTGCAGATTGTTTTGTTGGGGATACAATTGTGCTCTCAGAAGCAGATATATGAAGTCATTGTGTCCTTGTAGTTAACCAGCCTGTCCTTTGGCTCTGTTCAGACAGTTTTGCAGCTCCACAATGTCCTCACTGGTCCACTTCCTCATTGTTTTTTTTGTTTTTTTTAGGCTTAGCCTTTGAATTTGTTGCCTGTATGTGAGGATAAGTTGGATTATAGAATCAGAAGCATGGCCAGGGGAATGTGAGGTGGCATGGTATGTGTCCTGTATACACAGCTACAATTCCAGTGTTGAACAGACTTATACAAACACGGGCATCTGTAGATTTTTACACTCTCAGAGGTAAATTAGTGCTTTATAAATGGTCCAGAATTTTGCTTCCTCTGGTTGTGCATTTCACTAATTGACTGTATTGGAGTGTTTGTTTGTAGGTTCACTTGATGTACATCATCTATAAGCAGCATTTGTTAGTCGGGTTGCTTTCCTTTTGTTTAATCTATACCTCTGTAGCAGTGGCCATTAGCTGGTAAAGGAATGTCCACTCCAGCCATGATATGGTGGTGAATTTCTGTGGTCAATGAAAGGGTTTACAGTTGAGAAAAGAGAGTTGAGAAAAATGTATCCTAGATTGGGAGAGCATAAATGCACAACAAGTATGGAAGTGCACTTGAGCTTTATCAAACAAAAAGCACAGGTGGAAAAGACATGCTTTCCCTCATTGATTCTATTGTGATTGTATTGTGATTGTAACCCCTCTCTCCCCTCTTCACCTCCCTCTGCAGTCTTATCCTGTATACTCTGTGCTCAGTAGACAGTAGACTACAGTAGACAGTGGTCAAAGCAGGACAAGGGCACATCACACATCTGTTTCTATGGTGGGCCTCATTAGCATAAAAAGATGACCTCAAAAAGATATGGAGCAGATGAAAAAAAAACACATATCCTCTTCATCCTGTCTCTGCGTCTCAACATCTCTCTCTTTCTCTTTCTCTCTTTCTTTATGAGATGGAACATGTGAAAAAAATAATCCACTTCAATCTACTTCCATTCTTTCTTTTTCTCTCATCATCATGCCTTTCTCTTTCTCTGTCATCTTATCCTCTCTCACTCTCTCTCTCTCTCCCAGTCTTTTTGTTTCTTCCTTTTTTCTCACTCTTCCCTCCCTCTTCTCTCTTTTTCACCCTGTTATTTGTGTTTCATTGCCTCTCTTTTTTCTGTGTCGTCCTCTCTCTCTCTCTCCCTGTTTTGCCTAGGTCAAGGTTTATGAAGGGTGGAACATCCAGTGTCTCATCAAAACAGCACTCGCTCTGGCCATTTGCATATTTTTCCTTTCTTTGCCTGTCTGTCTTACTTTCCTCGGCCTTTCAAACAGAAAACATGTTCCGTCTTTCTTGGAGGACAGGGGAATAAAAACACTCCTCTCTCTGTGACCTTGAGGATGAAAGATTGCAATGTACCACAGAGTTGTTTGTGGGGATAAAATTCAATTCAACTCAATTCAATATTCAATTCGACTCAGTGTAATTTAAGGTGCTTCAATGGCATGGAAAGTACAAAACAACCTTACCAAGGCAGCATAAAGACAGAATGAAATAAGTATGGATGATGACTTGAGAAGATTATTTTGCATTATTTTCATGGCTCTTCTGCTCCATTAGATAGTGTATAATTGAGAGAGAGAGGAACAAGAGAAAAGACAGCATGCAGCAAAGGTCACACCAATGAGGACATGGCATGCATCTTGACCTGCTGAGCCAACAAGATGCTGTTACAAATTCCCAATACCAAATTCTTTGTCTCGTCTGAAGCTAACATCAGTTGGCCAATAGGAGGCGTTCATCCCTGTGACTGTCACCATGAGTTTACATATACACCAATATCCTGTTATCGTTCGAGATATTCACTGAAACATTTCTACAACTCAGGTAAGCTTTTATTTAAATTATGATAGGGCGAAATAAAATAGCTGGAATATACCAATGATATACTGAGGCCGAAGTAGGCCTAAGCTTTCCCATGGTTGACAAGCGGCTAAGCGGCTAACGTGATTTTACATTGAGCACAACGTAGTATGTCTTCTGCAGTTAGACAAAGCAATGAATGGTGCTGAGATTCACCTCTCGGCACACTACCTAGCATAAGCTTTTACACAATTTGCACGTTTCTGTTATTTTAGGTGTGGAAACTTACAGAAAAGTAGAATGTAGGCTACTAACTGTTGACTAGGGAGCAGACACTGTTGTGCATGGGTAGGTTTTCACCTCTTGAGATGCAATTTGGGACTTCACTAAGGCTCCTGATAGTAACTGCCAACATTTTTTCACTGTAGCTAGCTAGCTAGCGTAACTTGTTCCCTTTGCAGGAGATGGAACATTCCAACTAGCTAAATGTCTGCTGTGTGGTGTAGTTCGGTAAATAATTTTGTTGTTCATGAATAATGAATTGATTTTTGTGAAATTAGGCCAAGCAAAATGTATGGATGCCTACTACAACATTTCAAAATCAAAGCCAAATGCTTTTTAGATTGCTTATATGAAGTAACCTTCCATACATTGACATAGGGTAAAGTTAGGGTTGACGGAAATTATATCAACTTCCTACAACTTATCCCATTTACTGTGTGTGCGTGTGTGTGTGTGTGTGTGTGTGTGTGTATAAATTTGTTTTCCATGATAATATTCAGGATAGTCTATTTTTCCAAGTATCCTGCAATGTTTTGGTCAAGGTGTCAGGATACATTGAGAAATAGAATCGTCTGCGCAGTACATAAACTCTCTCTCTCTCTCTCACACACACACACACACACACACACACAAACACATTCAGACTTGCATCTGTTACCGCAGGTGTTAGGGTTTTGACAGAATTATACTATCAATTCCAGGGGCTCTCAACCATACCGAATTGTGTGTGTGTGTGTGTGTGTGTGTGTCAGAGAGTGATAGAGAGAGAAATTAACCCATCCTCTCCTTCTTTCACTGTTTCCCTGCCTCTTCATCCATCTCTATCTCTCCCGGGTTGCTGCATTTGATTCTTTTAATGGAAAATTCAAACAGACCACCCCTCCTTTCAGCCTCGATCTCACCCTCTCATTTCCCCCCGACTCCCTCCCTCCTTCCCTCTGTCCTCTCTCCCTCTCTCTCTCTCTCCCTCCCATCGTCCTTCTCTACCTCCCTCCCTCGCTCTCACCTGCCAAAATATCACAAAGCATTTTTCTCCTCTCTGTTTTGCTGTCGGTGTCACTGATCAATGCGATGGAAAGGCCAGAGCTCTGTCGGGGAGAGACAGAGAGAGAGGGAGAGAGAGAGGGGGGGGGGGGGGGGGGGGGGAGGGAGGGAGAGAGAGAGAGAGAGAGAGAAGGAGGAGAGAGAGAAAGCAAGGGAGCCAGCAAGAGGGCGAGAGAGAGAGAGAAGAGGGAATACGAAGAGAAGGAAAGTCAGTTGTTTTGGAAGGGAGGGAGAGAGAGAGAGAGAGAAGGAGGAGAGAGAGAAAGCAAGGGAGCCAGCAAGAGGGCGAGAGAGAGAGAGAGAAGAGGGAATACGAAGAGAAGGAAAGTCAGTTGTTTTGTGTTTCTGTCAGTCTTTCTTTACCTCCATCCCTCCATCCATCCCTTCTGTCTCCCTCCCTCTCTCCGTCCCTCTCAGCCTTGCGGGCTAAATGTCACTCAGAGAGGGAAAGGCTAAACCAACATATGTCAGCCGTCCTGTCAGCAATCGCTCTGCAGGGGAGAGGAGGAGAAGAAATGGGAAGATAGAAAAGGAACGGGGAAGAACAGAGGATGCAAGAGAGAGAAGAGCTGTGCAGAAAGAGAAGGAAGGGAAGAAGGAAATGATAGATAAAGGAGGACTGAAGGGGGAGAGGGAGGTAAAAAAAAAAGGCAAAGGGAAAATAAAAGGGAAGGACAACAGAGAAAGATATGAAGGTTGAAAATTGTCAAATAGAACAAAACTAAAGTCTAATACATATACTGACACCTTTACATTTATATGCACCTTTATTAACCAGCACTTGAATATTCCTGTGTGCACGTACCCAGGAATAAACAGATTGCTGTTGTCCCGCCAATAATTTTGTTAGTGAAGTAAGCTGGTTACGAATACACTGAAAAATGCTGAATCTGAACTTCTTGTCCAATTTTGACACTTGGCTGCATAATATGACCTCTACAGAGCTTTTCATCGCATCTGCAGAAACTTGCATGTTTTCAACAACTGCCTTAAAAAAAAAATGCTAATGCAATGCTGTTTGCCAGCCAAACAATGGAGCGTATTGACGTGTTTCATCACAGAAAGACACAATTCAGTTTTATCTGAACCCTGGAAGTGCAAGGAACAAGAGTTATCAAGGCTTGCTGACCACACAAATCAAGTAACATGACGTCAGTGACTTGCGGACTCCTCAGATCTTAAAGAGTAACTAAACCCCAAAACCCAAATCTGTGTAAAGCCTGAGGTCTAAAAAAGCATGATACTGAAATTGCCATCTGCTATTGGCTGATCTGTGGTGCCAGGTGATGTCACCCTCTATACCCACTTCTACCCACTTTGTGATTTAGGCTGATAAAACGGGTGTATCTTACCTGGTGGAGCTTTAAGGGAGTCTTAGTGTGCATGTATGGCATTAAGCTGCTTAGCGCACTGCGGGGCTAAAGGGAGGACTGACCTGCTGAGAGATCCCAGACTCCTCTGGTTGCCTTGGCAGATTGTTGGCGTAAAACCTGCTGCTAGTTATCCTCCCCTGTGGTCTACACTGAGAGCACAAACACACCATGATAGAACAACAATAGATAGATAGATAGATAGATAGATAGATAGATAGATAGATAGATAGATAGATA
>NW_027279900.1:5000-7500 GCF_046629955.1 Centroberyx affinis
ATCTATCTATCTATCTATCTATCTATCTATCTATCTATCTATCTATGATATATGTACCAAATAGAAACCCTAACCCAGGCAGTGTTAGCCCCTTTCTAAAACCATTGACCTACATAAGGAAAAGATTTTCCTTGTAATTATTTAAAAAGCTGTAAGTACTGAGACGGGGAGCTAAAGTTGGTCTTTTTTGCCGGTGCCATTTTTTCCCCATGGAAAAAAAACCTACTGATTGCACTGATTTCCAAAATACACCAGCAACTTTTCCTATTTTACCATCCAAATTATAATAATTCAACAAAATCTAGCAGCAGTGGGCTGGTGAGTGACAGTCTGATCCTGTGACGTTAAATCCACATCGTGCTGTAACTAATGACCGCATGTCAGCTGAAGGGGAGAGCGACTTATTTGATGTTACTGAAAACCTTTAGAGCTTTTCTGTAGCTGAGTACACAGCACGCTGGACGCTGCTCTGTTATATGACAAGGAGTGATGACAAGGTAACATTCACTGGTGTTAGGCCAGACCAAAGACAGGGTGTTACCCAAATGCTTTTGACAGCTAATTTAGCTTCTGTAGCACAGCTGGCCGACCCTTTAAAGTCTCCACAGAGCCACGCAAATGAAGCGCGTCCCATCAGAGATTGTATTTACCTGGAGCCTGTTCAAATACCAGCTAATTACCGCCCTCACTGACAGACATGAGACACTTCTTTGCTGCCGAGCCACACAGCGTCATGTGTGAGCAGATCGCCCGAGTTCACAGCAAAAGCGCGAATAACCTTGGCCGTTTGGTGCGTGATTTATGCAAAGCGGCTTATGGTACCATGGGTGCACCCGTTTCTCTTTTTTACATGGGTGATCACAACCCTTTCACACTTAACCCTTACAAACACACACACACACACACACACACACACACACACACACACACACACACACACACACAAACCCTGGCTGTGTCTGTGCCTCACTCTACCCATACAGCTACAGGTCCAACTTTTAAGCATAAATGGCCTGAATACAGTAATATAAAAAACAGACTTAATATACATTTTTTTTTTACCACTGAAGGATATTTCTTAAAGGAATAGTTATAGTAAAGGAATATAATACATGAATATAGCTCCCAATTACTTAAAGGAATAGTTCACCCAAAAATGAAAACGGGTGAGTAGATAATGATGAAAGTTAAATTTTTGGGTGAACTATTCCTTTAATTTATTGGGAACTACATAAATGTATTATATGTCATGCTCACCTCATTGAGAAACACAGGGAACGGAACCTCTGATCTAATCTAGAGCTGCAACGATTAATCGATCAGTTGTCAACTATTAAATTAATCGCCAACTATTTTGATAATCGATTAATCGGTTTGAGTAATTTTTTAAGAAAAATAAGTCAAAATTCTCTGATTCCAGCTTCTCAAATGTGAATATTTTCTGTTTTCTTTACTCCTCTATGACAGTAAACTGAATATCTTTGGGTTGTGGACAAAACAAGACATTTGAGGACGTCATCTTGGGCTTTGGGAAACACTGATCCACATTTTTCACCATTTTCTGATATTTCATAGACCAAACAACTAATCGATTAATCGAGAAAATAATCGACAAATTAATCGACAATGAAAATAATCGTTAGTTGCAGCCCTAATCTAATCCAACCCCTAATGGGGTTAGTATCAGTGTTAAATCCACATGTACTTACAGGGAAACATACGTGTCAGTTTGTATTTGCATAACAGAACATCAAAAATATTGATAATTCAAAAAAAAGTTATAGAAAAATAACAGTTAAACAGTGCGGAGCTCGTACCGTCAGAATGCTGTAGTTCCCGGCCCAGAAGTTTCCGTGTGACGTCACCTCGCCGGTCACCGCGTCGATCTCGAACCGCTCGTCCCGGTTGTCCTGGAGAGCGTAGGTCACCCCGGCGTTGGAGCCCTCGTCGTCGTCGCGGGCGACCATCCTGCAGACCTCCTGTGTGCCGCCGGCGGCCCGCTGCTCGGGCAGCTTGACGTGGAAGAGCTTGTCGGTGAACTTCGGCCGGTTGTCGTTGTCGTCCAGAACGCGGATCACTACGGTGGCGGTGGAGCGCAACGCCGGGGATCCGTTATCTGATACTATCACCTGGGGGGGGGGGAAGGGGAAAGAAGGATAAGAACTTAATAATAACAATAATATTGTTGTTTGTAAGCAAAACAAAGTTTCAAAACAGTTACAAAGTGCTATAGAAGATAACTGATAAGACAATTTGATACTCTCATCCGGAGTTATTTTGTGATGAAGTTTTTGTAATTTACTTCTTTGTTGAACCCACTTTCTCTTAACCTGCCTCATCTACTTCTATTTCAGTTAGTGATTTCCTACATTTCCCAGAATGCCTTTTGACAACCGCCAGAGAACAGACGTGAAGTTGTTGCATTCAGCAATGAGTTATAAGTGTCGATGCAGAGAACAACAGCGATACCTAAAGTATAGTAAGAGCAAGAGAGCGAGAG
>NW_027279900.1:10000-60000 GCF_046629955.1 Centroberyx affinis
ACAGCTGGGAGTCCATCCAAGTGTTTTTATTACATATGATGTCATATCGAATTAGAAAAGCTAAACGACAACATCACATTTCGCTAAAACATTTTATACTGCGTGTATTTTTAGATCATAGATATTTTTCTCTGTCTCACTGTGCTCTACTGTTATTTTGCACTCACTGTTTATATGCTGTAAATTCACATATTTAATTTTTTTTTTTACTCAATGCATTCTAGTGGATGTAATTGTTAGATCTGTTATGTTTAATTTGTCGCATTTGCTCTTGTTCTCACTTATTTCCTGATTTTGCAGAATCCTGTTTATTTCCTGCTGCAATTAGCCAATTTCCCCACGGGGATCATAAAAGTTTCATCTAATATAATGCAATCTAATCTCATTATGAATTATGCAAAGTGTGTTTTTTAGAATGGCTATTGCCTCTAATATGGGCCGCAGACAGACAGTGACAGGTATGAGAACTAAGGGTCTAGCTAATGAGGGGGGGTTAATAAAGCTGAAGGGGTAATGGGGCAGGTGAAGGGTGTTTGGATAGGAGGGGTGAAGTGTGTGTGTTAGTGTGTGTGTGTGTAAGGGTGAAGTGTGAAAGGGTTGTGGGGATTTCTAGAGCTTTAAGTATAGAGGGAGAGGTCAGAGGTTGGGGTTGGGGGGGCTGATCAGTGAGGATGGGATGGTCAGGGTTGGTGGGAGTGTTATAAAGGAGGTGAGGTGAGGTGAGGGGAGGGGAGGGGGCATGTGGAATGATAATGGGGTGGAGGTAAGCGAGGAGGGGCAGTAAAAGTCTGGTTTAGGGCATCTGCTAGATAAGATGGATGGATTTATTGTAACGGCAGGGGAGGAGTCTGGGAGTTTTCGGTTGGAGCCTGGGGTGCAGAGTGCAGGGAAAGAGGAAGGTCTGCTCTGATTCATCAGCGAAAGGAGATTTATCTTTCTGTACTGAAAGAGAACTCTGTATGTTTTGAAATTGTCAAAAAACTCATCTGATGTCTAATAGGCTATATGTTTTTATTGGACACGTGCGATACACTATACCCATTGGTTCATGCACAGTTCAGTCCAGGTGTGTAAGGAGTGTGCTGGCAAAACATCAAGACATACTATATCAAGACATATGTGGTCCTGGCTCACTTCCAAAGGATCCCGGCAGACATTGTTGTACTGTCTCCAGTGTGGTTACAGCATGGTACTGATACCGTACCATATAGCAGGCCATGTATAGGTGCAACATGACACTTGTGCAATTGAAAATATCCATACAGATGCATAAATTGTAAAAAAAATCAAAGATCAAAAAGCAAGTTTTGCCCTCTTTTCAGGTGTTCGAAGTTACAAGGAATGGCCAGCTAACTATTTGGTTGAGTTTTGTATTACAGTATAGAAATTTGGTTCTGCTGTGTAACATTAAAATAAAGTTGGGTTAATTTCAACAACAATTCGTATTTGTATTTGATTTGTATTTGTTTCAGTGGAGAGTTTTAGTGTCCCATGATGGTCTAATTGCTGTTTCAGAGGCTTTTCCACCCTGACAAGAATAAAGGAACCTCCGTAATTTTTTGGCATCAAAATGGTCAAATTTAAAGATATTGAATATCGGCACAAAACATCTATTATTGGCAGCTTCACTCCAAAAATATCTGCCTTCAAAAACCCATATCAGTCGAACCCTACAAGAAAGCATTGTATACATGTAGGATAGATGCAGGGATTTTTACAATAACTACATGAACAGCACCTATTTTCTTAATTTTCCTTCAGTTTCGTCTATTTTAATCTTTAGTAAATCAGAGTAGAAGCCGGCGATGGGGAAGCGGTTAAGTGTTATGGATCCATTGAAGGAGCGAGACAGGAGGAGGTGTGGGGATTGTTTCTGTAGAAGGAGATGGGGGTCGTAAGTGGAGTGTAAGACCCTGCTGAGGGTCGTTCACTCTTTTTACGACAGTCCAAACAAGCCCTGCTGGGAAGACATGATGAAGGCAGGTGGGAGACATTAGAAAGTGTGTTTTTGTCATTAGTCCAGACATGGGAAACAGGGGTGAAGCCTTGCCTCTCCCTTGCTGCCTGTTTGCACTCAGCCAGGCTGGGATTGCTGTCAAAACCATGTGAAGATAAACAGTGTCGTCTGGCGGTTCAGTGTTGGGGTTTTTGTCTGTTTTCTTGCCTCGCTCTAACTAAGCTGTCAGCCTGCAACACTGCGGCTTTCTACCTGTCACCTTTGTTTTTTTTATGTAGCCTTTATTTCACTCAGTAAGTCCTGTCAAAAATCACGTTTTCAAGGGAGACTCTAAAAGGGAAGCGGCGTGACATTTCAGAGTAACATTTCAGAAATATCAGTGCAGGAGGGGGAGGGAGCGACATGTTGAGAGAGAGAGAGAGAGATAGACAGTCAGTCAGATAGATGGAGATTGAAAGACAGAATTCACTAAGGTGGTGTTGTGAGCAGAATTTGCACGTTTTGCACCTCAGTTGCTGAAGCTAAGAACGCAAAATCTTCATCTTATTCACTAAGTGCGTCACCTACATTAGCGCTGTATACCATGCTTTCTTGTAGGATTTGACTGATAAGGGTTTTTGAAGGCTGATACCGACATGTCTGGAGTGAAGCTACCAATAATAGATATTTTATTATATTATTTAAATTTGACCATTTTGATGCCAAAAAAATTACAGGGGCTCCTTTATTCTTGTCTTGATTGGAGAAGCCTCTGAAACAGCAATTAGACCATCATGAGACACTAAAACTCTCCATTGAAACAAATACAAATTAAATACAAATACAAATTGTTGTTGAAATTGTTAACACCTCCTTAAGGCACGGTGACACACGGCTGATACCGACATGTTTGGAGTGAAGCTGCCAATAATAGATATTTTGTGTTGATACTCAGTACCTTTAAATTTCACAACTTTTGATGCCAAACAATTACAAGGGTTCCGTGTTTCTACCAGAATGTTCTTCTTGTCAGGGCCTCTGAAACATTTAGACCATCATCAAGCCTCTTTGAGTATTTAGAAACGCGCTTAGAAACAAATAAAATATATTATTATTATTATTATCATTATTATTGATGAGAGATTTTGAAAAATCAAGCTGTGGTGCAAACAAGCTGTTGAAAAGAACACTGATCAACAAATAGCCACTTCATCACCACCTGCCATATATTACATTACATATACATTACATATGCCACGGCAGGCACATAGAATCTTAATTTTTTCTCCACTCATTTCACACGGTTAAAGAATAGCATGGTTTCTGATTTGGTGTTTTTGGTGATATAGCGCCTTAACCCTATTGCCAGTGCATATTGTTCTAGAGAATACTAAAGATCGGTTCAAAATTTTGTTAAAACAGTATCTCCAAATACTTCAGGAACCATAATTGAATTGTGTGTGAGTAAACTAGAAAAAAATGGTGTAGGAAATAAAATGTATACCTGGGTGAAAGTAGAAATCCCCTTGGCAGAGAATGAGAAATGTATTTTAATACCCTATTTTCTTGGAATTACATGTGTGAAAGCGTAGGATGGATAAATATATAATTTAAGAAGGTCATTCAGACAAGGATTTACAAGTTTGCTATTAATTCTTGAGGAATTGTGATTGATTTTTAATTTTTCTGTATGTACTTGATTGTTAATTCAATGAGATGAGCATGAGTTTTGTTTGTTGTGTTTATGTGGTTATAGTGTGTATAAGTGTGTATGACTGCATGTGTAGTGGACCCCAGGAAGAATAGCCAATGCTTATGCTGGTGCTAATGGGGATCCTAATAAAGAAGGAAAGAAAGAAAGAAAGAAAGAAAGAAAGCGCTCACTCTTCCCTTAGTGAATCTGAGTCACTATGCACTATGTTCTGTACATGTAGGAGAACCAGAAGCTTAGTCATGTACCTGCGTAGATCATGAGTCACTTCCATCCTGTTGAGGCATGAGAGATTTCTACACTACACTATTAATACTGATAATAGGTTTCAGTTTGATTTGTGAGGACAAGGTGGCTCGCCTTCTTGCTTCAACGGTGCGTTCACATGCACATAATGCTCTGACTGTGACAGCTTGATTAAAGTGTTTATGTAGTTCAAAGTAACATGATTTACCTCAATGATCTGGATTCACGTGGATTTATTTGATAGCCAGTTAATGTTGATATCAAGCATAAAATGTCACAACATTTTGTCAGATTTATTTTGTATTCTTTGTTGTATTGTTACGCTTGGCATTTGAAACCACCGACTTGTCAAAAACTGAATGAATGCAGACTAAGGTGTTTACATGGCCAAATAATTGGAGAAATTGAACAGAAATCTGTGTGTGTTAACTGGATCACAACCTTATTAAGATAGACTAAGGCTTTTACATGACAATTGCTATAGTTGGCGTATTGCTTGCATCTGAACATACCCTCTGAATGCATTTCTTACCCTGTGTATTAGTTTCCTTTCTTTTGATTTATCTCCTGAGCCTGTATGAGCTTATAGTAGCACTTCAGTACCTTTTTTACATGAATTGGGTGTCATCTATATTCAAAACAGTAAATCAGTCTGTCTGTTCATATCAATTTCCTGTAGGAACATTTACCACGGCAATAACAGTACAACCAAGACCTTAATAACTCTTATCAACAAGAACCAAAGCAATCTCAGCCTCTGCTTGTATGTGCGAGTAAATAAATATCAAACACACCTGCGGGGAATTTACACAAAGCAGGATTAGCAAGTTAGCAAGCCAGAAAACTTATGTAATATCTTCTGAACTTTTGTTTATTATTAGCAATCATCAACATGCATGACTGAATCATATCCCTAAACCTAATATTGAAGTTTTGCTTTACAGATTCAAATCAGTAGCACCAGGATACAGCATAATCTTTTTTCACATTGTTATCCGGCTAACTGTCGAATAATCCTGCTTTGTGAAATGCCCCCCCTGCTCTTCTCCAGACACAAAAACAGCCTGTTTCATGTGACATTTCATCTCAGTTCTCCGGCTGTTTCGGTGCCTCATCTTCTCCCTGCTTATTGTCTGACGCTGTCTCGCTATTAACGTAACTCGCCCTCTCTCTCAGTAATCCTTTGGTATATTGGCCTTAGGGTGTGGACAAACACGAGAGCTACCTAGAGATTAGAAGAAGAGGACAGGGCTTGTAGGAACATGCAGCGTCAGAGCTAATGCTACACTAATTTGCCTGAACATCAAAGTGTGCGCCAGGTGACACACACACACAGAGTTGCAACTGTCAAAGATGAACACGCAGACACCTGGGGGGGGGAATTCGGGCATTTTTTTTCCTGGTTGGGTGGCATGTTTTCTCTCATCAGCTGCACATCCTGTTAGACCCCGGCCGAATGAGTTTGTGAGTGACTTCTGAGGGAGATGTGTGTGTATGAAGTTTTTAGTTTCAACTCTGCCCTCTGTGCGACACGCCCAGCCTCTGCTGTGCCTGTTCTGCTCAGACTTGCAGCAGAACACTGAGAGATATCAGCTATTTTTCAGCCCCCCTTGTGGGAAATAACGCACTCGCTGTCAGGTTTTTACGGCTGCAGTAAAACGATTGAATCAAAATGTAAATCTGACATGGGGATATGGCCTAATGTATATTGATGTGTGAATTTCTGAAACAGGAAACAGAGAGGTACTATATATTCTATACTATATCCTATATATCCTAGATATTCACAATGGGAGTTTGAATCAAAATGTAAATGGAACACGAGGGAGCCTGTAGCATGCACTTCTGTCCAAACTGATTGTGAGACAAGACGAAAATGACTCTGCACACACTGATCCAATTACATTCCATATCCCACGGTCTTATCAACTGCTCTGTATGGCGCCTCGTTAAGAAGCTTTCAATTATCTGTCTCAGGGCCATGGTCAATTTTACTGTCTTTTATATTTTTTTAAATTTTATTTTGCTGTCTACACACACACAATGTCAAAAGGCTGAAAAGTGAAGCTGCTCAGAGGATATGAAGGGTTTAATTCGAAAACATTATATCTCCCTTTTGAAAACAGTTACCTTATTGTTCAATATTATACCACATTTGATTATGTCCTTAATTAACGAATAACTTAATTAACTAAGTAATAAGAATTATTCATTTTGTGAGGGCAGGTGTCGCATTTTATATCTAATTTTCAAGTAATTTAGACATTTAGTTTAATATTTAGTCATTTAGTTTAATATTCAGGCTTGTGAGATAATTTAGCTTGTCTCAAATGCAAATCAGCTTGTTTCAAGAATTGTCTTTAATCAAGTGATAGAAGTGATCTGCGTTATTTCAAGATATTGTAATTAATTCAGGCAATACGTGTAATTATCTCACACTATTGGAAGATTTTTTCACTTGTTTTAAGAAAAACAACATTTGAAGACTCAAAAGTTAGAACGTTAAAACAAAATAACCCGTAAAGATGGATATTTTTCCAGCACACAAGTTTTTTGATCAACCAGTGCTTATTACCTGTTTTGGGATTGACGTCGAAATACGTCCGCTGAGAGTCCAGCATCTGGAAGGAGAGCTTCCCCTCGGACGATGTGTCCACATCTGTGGCCGACACGCTGAGGACCGACTTGGCTTTGGCCACGTTCTCCTGGACTGAGGCGAAATAGACGGGCTGGGAAAGCTCTGGAGCGTTGTCATTAACGTCCAGGACCTCCAGGAAGACGTGAGTCCAGGAGATCAGAGGCTCGGTTCCCAGGTCGGTGGCATAGACAGAAAGCCAGTAGTGAGGCATCGTCTCACGGTCCAACGTCTCGGTCGTACGAATCACACCTGAGGGAAGTGAAAGGCATGAAGTTTGGCTTATTGCTATAAGATAGGACACCATCATTCAACATGTTGCTGTACCTCAGGAATTAATCACTTATATTTTCATCAAATGTCAGTATAATCACTTTTAAATAACCACACTGGAGGAAATCACTTTGATATTCATCTAGCATAGGGTTCATGCATTTGCATTTTTCAAAGTCTGGCTTCGTGCCCAAAGGTGGGTTGCAGGAAGATTTAAATGAGTCCCCAAATTAATCTAGGGAAATTGTTTGCAATCTCTGCTCAGCAACATAGGTGATAAAATTACCACCTTAGGTATGTAAAACAGAATCAATAAAACGCCTTAGGATACTAATTCAGGAGTCTAAAAACAAGGGGTATTGACTTGTCCACACATATTTGCCTTCAAAAACAGTTTAAATTCCCTGAGGGAGAGGTTGAAAACCCATTATAAAGAACAGCAGAGACAGAAAAACACTCTAGCCCTGTTCCATTGTGACAGAGAACTCTATTTGCCCTGATTTTATCTCTACTGTAAGTGCAGCAGCAGGCTAATGGAATGCACTATGCTATGCTGAGAGGCCACAGTGTGTCCTCTGTACTGGATATGTTGGAAAAGTTGACAACAACCTTAACCACCCTGGAGGAGGAAATACCATGTTGTACAACCATGTCCCATTGTCTCATCACAAGCGAAGGATAATGACTGAAAGAGATGATTGCTCTGAAGTCATATCTCCCATGACAACACAGCATAGACATTTCATTTGGCTGGCATACAAACTGAAAAACGATTGCTAGGCTACATTCCACAAAACCTTTGAAAGAAATTATCACATATCAGCTGCGACAATGAATTTACACTGAGCCTTATCTTATTTATCCTTTTTATTATTTTATTTTATCCTTTATTTTGTTTTTTTTTATCCTAGTATTGATTTTAATGTTGCTCTTCTCTACCTCTGTCCTCTTCTCCTAATTAATGATAATCTTCTTTAATTCCTGTTTCACACCGTTCCATTGCTTTTTTACATTCATTTTGTGAATTTTGCTTTTATTTTGACTGCCCATGCACTTTGTAAAGTCTGTTTTTAAAGGTGCTATATGAAATAAATAAGTTATTATTACCACTACAAATACTATAACAAATCCTAATCATAACCACAGTATGTATTACCTGTTTCCTCATCGATGGTGAAGACTCCCAGGCCAGTGCCGTCATGGATGTGATACCTGACCACTCCGTCTCTACCCAGATCCTTGTCTGAAGCTGTCAGTGTTACCGTGGACGTCCCCACTGCCGCGTCCTCCATCACGCCGGCTTCGTACACAAACTCGGAGAACGCCGGCCGGTGGAGGTTCTCGTTGACATCCAGAACCTCGATCTCCACAAAGCAGGAGGAGGAGAGGGAGCGAGGGAGGCCGTGATCGACGGCACGGACCGTGAGGTTGTAAGATGCCCGCCTCTCGAAGTCCAGCTCCTTCTCGAGGGTCAAGGCGCCGGTGGAGGAGTCGAGGTGAAAGATCCCATTCTCGGTGTTCTTGAGGTTGTAGGTGATGAGGCCTCCGCTGCCAAGATCTAAATCGACACTCTCCACCCAGAGTAACAGGGTTCCCTCGGGAACATCCTCGGGAACTTTTATTTTGTAGATCTTGGGTATAAATTTGGGTGGGTTGTCATTGATGTCTTGCAAAACCACCACTAGGTCGGTGGTGGTGAACAGCTGAGGGCCGAATTTGGCCTGGTCTCTTGCTTCGATCCGGAGATCATGCCTGGGCGAGACTTCTCGATCCAAACGGCCCGTCACCCTCACCTCGCCGATCAGTTCATCAATTCTGAACATGTCAGTGGACGTCAGCAGCGAGTATTGGACATTACCGCTAGCGTCTGTGTCCAGATCTACTGCATGAGCTTGAAATACGCTGGAGTCCATCTCTGTGTTTTCAGGGATGCGTATCACATATCTGGGCTGACCGAAAGCAGGAGGATTGTCATTGACGTCCATGACATTCACCGCAATCAATTTCCACACAGATGATTGCGGGGTTCCCAAATCATAAACCGTTATGTTCAAAATGTAGAATTCTTTACTCTCTCTGTCTAACGGGCAAACTAACTGAAGTTCACCTGAGAAGGTGTCAATGGAGAAACAGCCATCCTCATTCCCACTTGATATAGCGTACACCAGCTTGCTATTGAACCCAGTGTCATCGTCAGTCGCCTTGAACTGAATAATGGTGGAATTCAGTGGGTAGTCCTCAGCGAGGTCAATAGAACCGGGGACACTCAAGTCAAACTTGGGGGAATGTCTGTTGATGATGTGAATATCGGAGAATGAGTCTTCCTCCTGGTCGGTTAAAATGGGTTTGATTGACTCTATGAGTTTATCGGTCAGTTGTTTGAAAATGCCCGTCTCCTGGCAGTGGATTGTAGCATCAACACCTTTGTTAGTGACAGTTATGGTGACAACTGAAGGGTCGGAGTGATGTTTACCATCTGTGGCGATGATTCTCAAAGTGAACAAAACTGCCTGCGTCTCCGCTATAAACGGAGGAATCGGTTGGTTCAGAGTGACGGCTCCTGATATAGAGTTGATAGCAAACAGCTGGAGCTCGTTCCCTGACTCGATCACGTATCTCAGCTGCTGCAGCTCATCTAAATCGATGGCTGACAGCTCGGCAATCGTGTCTCCCACGGGTAAATCTAGCGGTATGGTGGCGTTGCAGCCCACCCTCTCAAACAGGGGGATGTTATCGTTGACGTTGCTCATGGTGATCGTCACGGCGCACTCGCTGACATGACCGAAGGGGCTGCCGCTGTCAGAGGCCCACACTCTGAGGTGGTACTGACGTTTCATCAGCTCGTAATCCAAGTGTTCGGAGGTTGAGATGACACCCGTGAATGGGTCGATTGTGAACGGTAACGGGCCTGAGTTGGCGATAGCATAAGTCACAAAGCCGTTTTTGTCTTTATCTTCGTCTACGGCCGCTACCGTCAAGACGCTGCTGCCGACAGGGGCGTTTTCTTCCAGTGTGGCCTGATAGGAGGTCTGGGTGAATTGTGGGCTGTTGTCATTTTCGTCTGTTATCTCCACTACTATGTGAGTCTCTGCTTCACCGTGGTTGGCTATTACATCAAACTCATACCGATCCTTTCTCTCATAGTCAAATTTCTCTGTGGTTATAATAATTCCTGTTTTGGGGTTAATCTTGAAGTTAGTGCTATCAGGGTTATTTTTAATACTAAAGGTGACCTTAAAGGAGAATGGGGTGACAGAAACCCTGAGCACATGAGTTTTAGGTGGTGAAAACTCACTCAGCGTAACAATGTAGGTATCCTCAAGAAATGCCAATGGGCTGTAATGATGGGCCGGAACGTGGATTTGTGTAACTGGAGAGAGTAAAGCCGGAAAACTCCTGTCTTTAGCTTGAAGGGACAGATTCATTCCAAAGGGGGTTTGAGGCCAGATAATCCTTTTGGTGGAGATCACTTGGAAGTCACTGCCCTGCACACCTGAAGGAATAATCTCAAAACACTTGTGTGGATCCCCTCCAACAATATTGAGGGATTCCACCGGCTTTACACCTGACTCCACGTGGACATCGATAGTTATTTTACCATCTGTAGAAACTGTTTGATCGGGAAGAGCCGTGACAACTGGAGATGCTGAGGACGTCTTTTGTACATTTACTATAACCTTGGCAACATTACCAAATTTCTGAACACCCGATATCTTCTTGGTCCTGTCCTCGGCTAAAACGGTGAGGTCGTACCTTTCCGTCCGGGTGTGATTGAGCTTCTTCACGAGGCTGACTGTGCCTGTGAAAGGATCCACAGCGAACGGATGGGCTCTGCTGGTGAAAGAGTAATAAAATTCTGCATTGCTGCCAACGTCGGCGTCCGTAGCACTCACCCTGACCACACTCGACTTAAGTGGGGTGTCCTCCTTGATGGCCACGTTGTAAGAGGCGGGATAGAAAAGAGGCTTCAGGTCATTGGTGTCAAGCACCTGGACAGACACCTTGGTCTTGGCCTGAAAGTCAAAAGTGCTCTCGGTGGCTTCAACCGTGAGGGTGTAACTGTCTCTGACCTCTCTGTTGAGGAGTGCTGAGTTACTGCTGCGTGTTTTGATGCGTAGGAAACAGAAATCCCCGACCGTGACTTCCTCGGCTTGGAAAAGGCCATCATCGTCACCCGAGACCACTTTATATTTGATGTCCCAGAATTGATCTGCCAGTTCGATGCCCATCTTCACCGGGGTCTGCACATATGTCCGCGGGGCAGAGTTCTCGTTGATGGTGGCTTCGTAGAGGTGGTGCGTGAACCTCAGCGGTGAGCTGTCCTTTCCTTTTCCCATGCTCCCCTGACATCTGGCCAGGTTCAGGAGTACCGCTGCTACTGTAAGGAGAGTTGCTCCTGAAGCAGCCATCTTCAGTATCTCCATGAGGACCCGCAGTCCTGGGACAGAGAGGGAAAGGGAGAGAGGGAGGAAGAGAAAGAAGAGAGAAGAGAGAAGAGAGAGAAAAAAATGTAATCTAATATAAATCATGGACAAGAGAAGCCTTTATGGAAAGAATCTCTGCATTACACTACCAGTCAAAAGTTTGGACACACACATTTTTCTTTACTTTTACTATTTTTCACATTTTAGAATAATAGTAAAGACATCAAAACTATGAAATAACACAAATGGAATTATGCAGTGAAAGAAAGTCATACATAGGCAACTTCACTATTTATATTTGTCTAAAAAAACTAATTTCAAACATTTAAGCATAAGCCTTTAGATCAAGATGGCTTAAATATAATGGAAATTCAATCAGGTGTGTCCAAGTTTAGACTAGTAGTGTGGAGAGTTTTCTAAATTAATCACTCCTCATCATTCTACTGTACCTTGTATATCTGCGTAAAAAAAATCACACCTGTTGTACACCATAAGAAGACACATAATCCTTGTACAGTACCTCTCCTATTCTGTGAATAGATCAATCATTTCCAACTCCAAGTTCCAGCTCCACAAAGAGTACAAAATGGACACAAAATACACAATGACACAACAGCGGAGTGAAAGCCTGTGGCGAGGTATCTGCCTCCTGTCCCAACATGCCTTGACCAAACTAAAGCAAAGCAACACATTGTTTCAGGACCCGAAAGTTGCCTCTGAGCTTTTTCAGACAGGTGGCAACCCAACCCTTTCCCCGTAATTATTCCTTTGACGAATACTTGCAACAACTACTCATCAAGCTGATTACTTCTAAGCTTTTGTCAGCGCGGGGCTCCGAAAAGGGATTTGTAGTTTGATGACTCTGTATCATACGGATGATACTGGGCGGTTCAGTCCTGATCCGAATGTAAATGGACGCAAGTGTAGGTCTGTGCTGGTGATTGCTTTATGTGCATCATATGTCCCTCGAGGCATAAGCCACCAAACAGTTGCTTTTACAACCAACAAAGCATCAGGATCCCACACAGCTGGATTCTGGAATGAATGCATGCATAATTCACACTCACAGTAAAATCCTCTTTGACAGTTCCCATTAACTAAGCAAATGTCATGCATTTTATGGGCAAAGAAGTAACATTAGATCCTCTTTTTTATATTTATATTAGGTTATTTAGAATTTTCTGTTTAATGTTGGTCCTGCAGCATGATGGGTAACATAAGGAATAGCTGCAGCCACCATACTGAAAATGTAAGGTGCTTTGAATGAAAGCATCCACCAAATAGTTTAACTTTGCTTTTTCTTTGAATCACTCTCTCCTTCAGTTTCCATTTGAGCAGATTCAGTGGTGAGAAACTAGCTGTATCTCAATCCCCTTATTCATACTTCCATGTTAGTAACCATGACATTTGATATCATCAAAATCCTCAGAATCGTTACTTTCATTTGAAACTGAGCAGTGTAAGAGTGGGCAGTGCCTGGCTATGCTGACTGTTTTAGCATACCTGTCTAGAGGTAAAGCCTGTATACCCTCAAAGGGATAATAACTAGTACATGGTAGGGATTGATATGTAAAATGTGAAGAAAAATAGAGAGAGTATATGAAATGCAACAGATTTAAACCCAGAATGACTTGAGTGCGCACCCCAGCCTGATGAGCCATCAGGACATCCCACGACAGAAACAAGTATTTTTTTTGGCATCTGGGTTTCACACTTTTTGATGGAAAAACCAAACCAAAATTTTCACGGGAACATGAAAAGACATCAGCTCACAGTGAGCCCAGCTGATCCATGGCCACACCATGCCAGCTTGAATTTCACGAAACCCAGAACTGACAGCAGAGAGAACCGGAGGGCAGAACGCTTTGCCCTTCACTGCCTCTCTGACAGCCATCCATAGCTGAAAGCAATCCACACAGAACATTCTGGAGGGCAGGAGCGCTGCTCCGCGAGATCGGCAATGAAAAGATCGTTCTCACTTGTCACTTTCACCCCTAAACGAAATAGGCTCAGGGAATTCGTATATTCTACTATGAAATGAATCCTATTATGAAATAAAACCATCTGTCCCTATCACAAGACCGCGGAGCCACGCTGCTTTGATAAATGTGAGGGCGCAAAACAAAAAGCAAGACAAAACATGTTTTCATATAGTGCCGAAAGTATACCAGCGTCATAAATCATTTCATAATGTATATGGGTTTATGAAAACAGCTCTCCCCCGGTGTCGGATGTATATTCATGTCTGAGTCTCCAGATAGACTGGCGCTTGAGGTTTCAGTGGAGGGTGACAGGTATGTGGGGTTTTATCTTAAGTCAGCCAACTTGGTGACATATAATCAGATTACATAGGCAGGGTCACTGTTTGGGTTTGGGAGGAGGATTAAGGCATCGTGTAATCTTCCCTCATTTTCTGCAGTGTCATTTTCCCTATCTTTCACATCTGCAAGGCGGGATTAAAATAGGTTTTAGCCGTGCCTAATTTAGACCAGGGGCTAGATCCCATTTTAGGATCTGGACACGTCAAGTCTGTGGCACTTAAAGGTTTTTTTTAAGTCCAAAATACCTATACAGATTTTCAGATGCATGCCAGATTGCATGAATGCATATAGTAAGGTTTACACTGTCTCCTTTTGTACTGTCCCTGTACCTTGTGTCTGTGCTGTCTTACCATGTTAGTTGCCTCTTCACCATTCTAGCCAAGAACAATTCCTGTATATTTATTTTATTGTCAAATGAAGCGATTCTGATTCTGATATCTCATGATGATCATTCGCTAAACAAACTAAATTAAATGTACAGCTCAGGTTTTTCACAGGACACCAAGCTCACCAAAAATGAAATAGTCTAGTAAAAATACAGATTATCCACAGTCACCTGGTTTCAGTTTTTATTTTGTTAGTTTGCGTTCACTGTTAGAGAATGGTAGCAACTGAAATGAGGAAATCCCCCTTCATGCATTTTTCCTGCACTAGAACTGTGTACCCACTTTTCCAAACCTTTAGATCTACTTTTAGTCAATGGCCTTTCAGTGTGACTAATGTGTTTTATCTGCTTTTTTTAAAGCCTGCTTGGTCATTTTGTCTGTTTCGATTGTTTCCTGTTGTGTTATCTCTTCTTTTAACCTTGTGAAGTGCTTTGTACCACAGTGTTTTATGTTTAAGG
This sequence comes from Centroberyx affinis, assembly GCF_046629955.1. Classification (NCBI taxonomy): domain Eukaryota; kingdom Metazoa; phylum Chordata; class Actinopteri; order Beryciformes; family Berycidae; genus Centroberyx; species Centroberyx affinis. The sequence goes on from NW_027279900.1 coordinate 24,391, forward strand.
CAGTATATAAAGTTGACTTGACTATATAGATTTAGCTGCATAGTCATTTATTCTGCTCTGATAGTGCAGACAGTTCTTGAATGATACACAGCAGAATAAAATAAGTATATTTTAAAACAGAATTTGTATGTCTGTCATCCAAGTGGTTACCAGTTAATTCATTGGATCTTATCACAGCTGAAAAGAAGAAGAAGAAGAAGAAGAAGAAATCTAAACCTGTTTTTTTCCTCTCACAGATGGAGAAAAAGTGCAGCAGTATAGTCCAGCAAGCATGCAATGAAAACTGAACTCCTCCAGTCCTCTGTAGATAGTGTGCGAGTTCCTGAGTACTATGAGTGTGAGGCAGGCGATGCTGATTTGTGGGATTCATTACATTTGAGGCATTGCATTCATTAGATTCAAATGGAATTCATTACATTTCGGTGCTTTCAAGGGGGCTGCAATCCATCCTCATCTCCCACTTAAATCACCCTCTGCTTGTTGCTCACTAGTGGGTTTAGCTGCTCATTTACCTTTATTTAACCTCATGGGAAACACTACATGAATACGTATTTGTATTTGTAAGTATTTTCACTATGACTTATGATGTTTCCTCTTAGTTTTCAATGTTCTATCATCACCCAGACTGAATTACAAAGGGGACTGGATAATTTGTAAATTCTTTCAGGAACACACATGACATGTTTTCAGCCAGTTTTAGATGGTTTATGCGTTCTTACTATCCATTTAGCTGCAGGCTCTACATGAAGTGTCATGTTTAATGTATGGTCTAGTGTAGGCTGTGTCTTACACTGTTCTTGCACCTTGATTTTCATACACACAGGACACTAGATTCCATTAAAATCTTTGGCATTTAGCTGAAAAGTTTGAATCAAAATCGAATCATATCAAGCTTTCAGGTGATGTAACGCACCTTCTGGCGGCCATATTGGAGGTCCTCAGCTCTTGGGCAACAGAGACATTGAACAGCTAATTGCAATTCAAAATTTACAAGAGCCGTCTCTACAGAATTGAATAGGCATGGTTAACTTCTGTGCTGTTTTTGAACTGATCACTTTGCCACTGAAAAACATACTAGTATACTAGAAACTTGAGTTAATAATGCAACAAGCTGCAAGCATGCTGCATGTTAACATTAACATCAGTGTGTTTGCTGGCTAGTTAGCTAGCTAACAGTTTGTTCAGGTTAACTGAGCTGGCTCTTCTCAAGCTACAACTCAAGAGTGTTTTGGAGTCGAGACTAGGGCTAAAGACAAGACAGTTTACTGTGTCACAGTAACCTACATTTGGAAACAAATCTGAAATTCAAATACTTTGTTAAAATATATTTGAAGGGTAAAGTAACGGACATTTTAGCTCTTAGAAAATGTAAAAATATTACTGTGCATTCAAAACACGTATTAATAGCGATGAGAATGTCCTGTAACAGGGTGGACATTTGGCCTATGTCACATGTAAAGAATTTGGTCAAAATTATTAGACCATAATATCCTGAGCTGGACCAATATATTTTCTTATAGTTTAACAAGCCCTCCTTCAGATGAAATAATAAAATCATGGAAAATTTTACATTTTTTGATAGAAAGTAAACCAGGCTGAATGGTACCGAATAGTAGGAATGACCCACCTACATTTGGAAACAAATCCACCTTATCACACTATTCACTTTTACTGAGAACGTTACTGAATGGATCTACAGCCACACCACAACAAGCTGCATCAGCTCTGTCTTTTTCTAGCCCGGTTATATACTTAGCCATTATCTGTGCCCAGCAAATTCTCCAATTGACCTCCATGATGGAGCCAGACGTGGTTGAAAGGAGATCGGTGACTCAAAGCCTCTATACCCAGCCTTACTAATGAAACTCTGTAATGGTCACAATGTCTCTGCACCAATGCCACCAAGACATTCCTGAGCATTTTTTCTGCCTGTTGAAAAGCTTGTTGTGTCTGCAGCTGACTGAGTTCATTCACTGCTGTTTGTGGCTCTGGTGTCATTAAACCTGATTCATCCTGAAACTGAGACTGAGAGGAAACGCTCGTCTTTTCCTCTGAACAGCTGGCCTTGGGAGGCAGAAACCTCAGGCCATTAGTGGAGAATTACTGAGGTCAGTTATGGCTGGGTAGGGACACACACGCACACGCATGCACACACACACACACACACACACACACACACACACAAATGCACATTCATTTACATACACACACAAACTATCTCAAACACCACCTCATCACACTCAAACACAGAATACAAGTGCAAACTATCTCCCTCTCTCTCCCTCTCTCTCTCTCTCACACACACACACACGCACGCACACACACACACACACACACACACACACACACACACACACACACACACACACACACACACACACACACACACACACACACACACACTTTCCTCCCAGTGTGTGTTCCAGGTAGCGACCTGCAGCCACATGCTCAGCTGCAGCTTCCTGGATCACATTTCACCATCACCCCTATGGCTCCCAGAACAGGCATTTGGCAAAATCGGCAGCCTCTTTATTCTCGATCTTCAGCTCCTCTGTCAGTCTGCCTGGCCCTTCACCACTCTGCTGGAAACTCAACACTGTCTACTCTACTGTAGACTCCTGCTGCTGTGAACGCAACATGGGGGAGTAAGTTAGTCTGTTTCATGTGCTGGTTTACCAGTTCTCCACTGCAGGCTATAGCTGTATGATTGTTGTTGCTAATCATTTCTCCCAAGAGCCTTTCCACACATCAAAAACCCTTTAAAGCTGCACTAAGCAAAACTTTTATGTAGAAAATGCAATAGTCTTTTCAGGCTAAATCACAAAGTGTGGCTGCAACAAAGAAGAGCGTCACGCTGTAGATTCCCCATATTTGCCCAAATTAAAATTGGTGTGATAAGAAATGTTCTCCACACTGGAAGTGATGAATCAAAACTTAACCATGAAATCTAGGCTGTCTCCTAAACAGCAACAATCGAGTGCTCCGTCCAGAAAAAGACTCATCAACAATGGTGAACCTCTTCATGTGCAGTTTCATGTGCACAGTTTCATGTTGCATGGTTTCTGGGTAATAAAGTCCTTCAAACCTTCAAAAATTCACTTTCTTCTTGTCACATGAGGCAGCTTTAATTGGTGTTATTTAGGCTGATATTTTTTGAGGAAATATAAAAAAAAAAAAACCTGCTCCTAACTCCAGTGTTCAGGCTACCGTTGCAAACAGCCATTCATTTAAATGGGACCAGCTGCTGCAACACCTTGGTGGGGCAGTCCCCTGGAACTCATTTTGATGTTAATTTCACTTGGTAAATCTGAAAAGAAGTAACCAACAAGCCATCAGAGGAGATTTGTGTGTTTGTTTTCTTAATGAAATAGTTAAAGCTGCACTAGGTGACTTCATACTTTGGCTGCCCCAAGCAGCAGCAAGAGAAGCTTGAAGGACTTCCCAACCCAAAAATCATGCAATGCGATGTCAGTAACCCAAATGTCTTCTTCTCAGTGTGTGGTGGAGGTGAAGAGACTCTTAAATTACAATTAGGCATTTAGGTGGTTAGGAGGTTTATTTCCCACCGGTGACCACACCAACACCAGAAATTAATTTGGGCAAACAGGGCGTCTTAGTGGGGATGGGACACTCTCTGCTGCAGCCCCACTTTGTGTTTCAGACTGATAAGACGGGCGTATTTTAACATAAAAATGTTTCCTAGTGCAGCTTTAACCTGCTTCATCTGCTGGTTCACCAGTTCTCTACTCCCTGCTATGGCCCTATGATTCCCATTATAATAATATTATTTTTTCATAGCGCTTTTCAAAAACAGAGTTTACAAAGCTGCTTTACAGATAAAAGAACAGCAAAAGAATGAAATAACAAAGCAATAGAGGAATAAAAGAATAACAGGAAAGGAGAACAAACAGAAGATAAAACAATTCGCAGCATCAATAAATTAATGAATACAAATGTAATATGAATAAAACATTACAAAAATGGCAGTTTAAAAAAATAGAACTGTTGATGCTTTTGCAGAACTAATTGTAAATTTTCACTGTTTTCACACAAAATACAAATCTAGATGCATCAATTTTCCAAACGCTACACAGAAAACTCTCCAAACAAAAGTCCTCACACAGCTGTCTAAACTCTTACAAAACTCACTGTACCTTTAACTAATACTCTAAAAATGCCTGTTGATTGTTTTCATACAAATTACAAAACTACATAAACTACAAATCCTCTGGCCTGACAGAGATACAATACCATAAAATCAGATTACGGAAAAAAATATTGTGGAACTTTATGATAAACAGGTTTTATTCTGAGTATTCTTGTGTGAAAGTATCTGAATGTATTGTCTTATTTTATCAGTAGCCTAGATAATGTGTGTGTAGTTTTGATATCAGTATTTTTATTTTTGTTTTGTGATGATGTGATCTGAAGGGAAAAGCAGCACTTCATTTTGCAGTGTAGCTGTTTTGCAGAGTCTGTTTTGAGAGCATGAACCTTACTTTGCAGAAATGTGTCAAATAAATAGAGAAAAACTGTAATAGATGTTCTTTGGACTGATCGTTTTTGAGGAAATGTTAAAAAGCTGCACGTTTCTCCCAGTGTTGCTGTCCCAGAGTGCTGTCTTACCGCGTGACATTGAAAACAGCCATTCATTTTAAATGGGAACAGCTGCTGTAACACCTTGCTGCAGCAGTCCATTGTCAAATATGACATTTTCATGTTTATGTCACTTTGTAAATCTAGAGGAGAGCTGCAAAACATCAGCTGTGCTTTGTAGTTAAAAAGTTTGAGGTAGAAGCCTGGCTCCTCAACAGACTGACATCGGGTGAAAGCTTCCCCATCCATCATGGTTTTAATATCACAGCAGGTTCTCACTTATTACCTTGTTAGGTTGTACTGAGGTACAGGACATGGATGTGGATGTTTTTAATGGAAAGGGAGGAAATTAACCTTGAAATGAGAGACGGTCTGAAAGTAAATTTTGGAAGACAAAGTGGTCGCAGCACAGTGAGTCTGGGTCCAATTGTAGGTACGTAAGTGCTGAATAGGACATTTTGCAGCCTGTAGTATGGATGTATAATCTCCGGCAAAGGCAGGCAGCCAAAACGGAATCATCTTAAATGTTCAAAAAGCCCAATAGAGTAATACTAGATTATTAAAGGCATATTTTCATTTAGTGAAGGGTACCTTGGTCCTTTTGTATTTTTTCTGTTTTCCTTTCAAAGCCCCTCCTGACCAAACGGCACCTTCCAGTCATTACTCAGATATTACATTTCAGCTTTATCCCAGCAGTGCACTTCTCCGCTTTCTTTTTGAGAATGGGGGATGTAATCACTGCACAAAAAGCAGGAAATGGGTTGAGGGGGGATGAATGGAGTAGGAGTAGGAACAGGTGGAGGAATAGAGCGATAGGAGTTTGGCATAAAAAAAAGAACTGAAAACCTTTAAATCCCTGAAAAAGCCAGCCTTTACCGTCAGTATTTCACCTTGATTTACTCCTCAACAGTCTTTGCACAAACGTATAGAGATAATTACTGCGATGCCACCGGGCCTGGCAGGGCCTGTTGTGTTCGGTTGGCTCATTCACATCTAACCACATTCCCTGCCCTTCTATTATAAAACTCCTCAGGGTTTACAAAGCCAGATTGGCAGCTATATGGCTCCGTGACCCAACATGTCTGTGTTGAAATAGTCATCACACAGGAAATGGATGACTAACTTTACATTTAGAAAAAGTACAACGTGTGGTCACATTGCTTATCCTCATGGAGTGGATAATGGTTGTAAAATGCTTAATTGTGTTAAAGCCCTTTGGCCGCTGACAAGGAGGCCAAGGATAGAAACGGGTGATATGATCTGAAGTTGAAAATGTATTAGTTTGAGCTGTAAGTAAAGCAAATAGTGGAATAAAATCCCTTTCATATCTTGTTTAATAGTTATATTTAAATTATAATCAGTGACGCTGTGGTAAATAAAAAAAAATAAAAAAATCATAACCACCATTATAATGAAAAATCTATTATATTTTCAGAAAACCATTGGTTTAAAGACAAGCAGATTCTGCCAATATATAAAAAACGAGTCTCTCACTTTTGTGTCTCTTCACCTGTTTACAATTATTAATAAACATACAATTTTAGCATTCCACCAGCATAAGTTTCCTCCGGCTGGATTTCAAACTTGTTCAAACTGAAAGGTTTAATAAACATAAAGGAAGCGATTCACAATTCTGCAGCAGGACTAGTTTTTCTATATTGTCAGAATCTGCTTTGTTCACGTTCCTTTATGTGCTGGAAGTGTGAGTTTCAGACTGTTCCTCCATACAATGGCAGTGAATGGAAAGAGAAAAAAACACAATTCTCCTCTACCGGAACAGAGAATTACAGATTTCGGGGTTTTATCATGGAGGAAGATACACAACCCAACAGCAATTTACGCTTTTGTCCCTTCAAAGTCCCTATCCTCATATAATTTACATCAATCAATCAATTTGATACTACTTACTATGATGTTCACCATAATTCTACCTCAGAAAGGTTACATATGTCCCTGATTATAATGCTTTACAATCCCTTATAATCCGTTATAGCTGGAAGCTTTATGCAAATTGTTACCACAGCTATTTGTATAGCATACTCTCTGCTGTAAGTGTGAGGTCCTGATGTCGTTGTGCCATGGTTTACATACAGATCACCTCTGGGAATAAAGTCCATTTTATATTCAACACACTGCAATAGATTATAGTTCCATTTCATGCATTTAGCTCATGCACTTATCCATTATTCTTTTTGCATGACTGTTCGTATCTATTCCAGGATGTGATCCATTTCCCACTCCGATATGAACTGACAGCGATGTTGAAAAAGACGCGTGTGCAGAGTGACAATAGCAAAAGACGTCGCATTCGGTTTTGCACCTACGCTTCTCCCTCTCTCCCTCCCTCCCTCCCCCCAAATACCAATCAAGTCGGCTCTTTGGCTTTCTTTTCCATCGTTGTGTCATGTTGTTCTGCATGCTAAAGCTGGCTCAGCCAAAATCATGTCAACTGTCTCTGATGATGATGTAAGATTTACTTATTTTCATGGCAACACTGACACATTCCAATTTGAGCATTTAAATACAAGTCTCATGTAGGTTGCATGCCTCATATCCGTGCGGTCCAGATCAGAATGGATAAAATGAGAATCCATGCAGCTTTTTGCCATTCACACTGATTAGAAAACATCAGATCTGAGTCACATGTGAGGGGAAGATTTGGGAAAGTTTGCGCTGCAGTGTGAACAGAGCCTGTCCCACATCTTCCTCCTCGACTCGCTCTGACTTGTTCTCGTTAAGAAACTGCCTTCTAGCGCTCTGCTCGGCTCTTATTGTATTTGTTTTTCTAGCACTTCTCTTACAGGACTGTTATCAGTGCGTGGTGACTCTGACCTTTGACCTCCTTACGACCGTCTGCTGATAATGCCCCCCCCCCCCCCCCCCCTCCAAATTTCCCCACATGTCATTTTATCTAATCTCATCTCATCTCATCTAATGTCGTTGATCTTGGAAGTGTTTTCTACTGTTGCACTAATTGTAAGTCACTCAGCTGAATCCCTGAAATGTAAAAATGTTAATTGTAAAAAATTATAGCTGAAGACAGTGTTGCTATTGAAATGTTGTTGTTTTTTTATACTGTAAGAAGAATTCTGCATCGGATCTATGGGAAGCTACAAATTTTTACTTTGAATTCCTGCAGAATGCCATCAGCCACAGCTCTCCCGGTTCACACCACACTCTGCTTTAGTGGGAATCTAATTTCAGAGCGGACCTCCTGGGTGATGTTAGGGTGGGGTTACGTTGGTACGGGCCGGTCCTCACCCCGGTCTGGAAGGGTTAAAGGGTTAGGCAGGGCGCGGCCTCCAGTCTAACCTCTCCCACACCCACAGCACTGCAGCCGGAGCTGGAGGCCCTAAACTGAGCTGCGGGGTTATATTAGGACCAGCTAACAGCCTGTTCTGCTCTGGTCTGATGCTGCTTAACCCTGTCAGGAGTTCAGCACACTCTGACCAAACACTAAAATGAAAAAGAAAACCGACTTAGAGAATCTTGTCTGGTCCAGATTGGCATATCTGAAATAAATACTGCAGTACAATGCTAGAGTATACAGCAAGCAGGACAAAATATGTGTGATCCACAGCCACAATGAAGTTAATCTAATGTTTGCGGTTTGAATTCAGGCAGAGTTTCTTTACATTTTAGCAAAATTTCAATACTCTGCATTGCTCTACTATATTCTGCTGTTTTACTCTACTATGCTCTATTCAGTTCTGCTCTACTCATTTGTGCACTCTAGTTTGCTCTACTGGTGTTTACTAATTTTCACTCTATGTACTATCTCTCACTGTACTATGCTATTCATTTCTGCTCTAGTATACCGTGCTATACTACACTATACTATCCAATACTATACTATACTATACTATCCAATATTGTACTATCCTATCCTATCCTATACCTTACCTTACTATATTATACTATACTACACTAAACTAAACTAAACTATACTACACTACACTATCACACTATTCTCTGTTATACTAAATTATTTTCAGCTCTACTGTATTATATTTTACAATACTATACTAGTATATTACAGTATTACACTGTTACACTATACTCTGTTGTACTATATTCTTTTCTGCTGCACTCTACAAAACTCTACTATACTATAGCATAGCATACTATACTATACTATACTATACTATGCTATGCTATACTATACTATAGCGTACTATGCCGTTATAGTATGAATTAATATTTTTCTCTGTTCTACTGTACTCTGCTCAGAGCGGCTGTCCTCTCAGAGTCGGGCAGGGTGAGGTCATGTAATGTGAAGGGTGGGGGGTTGAGGAGTTGGGTGGGGGTCCTTTCAACTTTAATGCCCCCTCCTCCACCCCTCCACCCCCCCACCTGCACCCAGAGGGTCACTCAGCCTCACAGCAAATACCATAATTACTGGGAGGGGTCAGTACTGCCTCACCAGCATTCAGCCTGTCAGTCATCCAGTCAGTCAGACGTTAGTTTGGGCCTGGCTGTCTGGGATGAGTGGTGGGGAGTGGGGGGGTGGGGTGGATAGGTGTGGGGGGGGGGGACATTAAGGGGCATTTTACCCTGTTTTACTCTCACATCGCATCCACTCTGTTGTTCTATTTTTCACTCTCCCTGCCAAGAAATTCTCTGAAAGCTAATTTCAGAACCTCCTTTGGCAATTTTCTGCAGCTTACACTCAGCCAGCCAGTAAGACAGTTAGACAGTCAGTCAGTCAGTCAGTCAATAAGACACTCAGCCAGCCAGTAAGACACTCAGCCAGCCAGTAAGACACCCAGCCAGCCAGTGAGACACTCAGCCAGCCAGTAAGACACTCAGCCATCCAGTAAGACACCCAGCCAGCCTGTAAGACACTCAGCCAGCCAGTAAGACACCCAGTCAGCCAGTAAGACAGCCAGTCATCCAGGAATACAGCCAGTCAGCCAGTAAGACACCAAGCCAGCCAGTAAGACAGTTAGACAGTAAGACAGTCAGTCAGTCAGTCAGCCAATAAGACACTCAGCCAGCCAGTAAGACAGCCAGTCAGCCAGTCAGTTGGCCAGTAAGACAGACAGACAGTCAGTCAGTCACTTAGAAAGACAACCAATCCAGACTGACAGTTAAGGGAAATATCCTTCTCTCCTTTATGGCAGCAGTTCCCTCCATCCTTCCAGCCGTTCAGTCATTATCACAACGACTTCCAAACAGCGTGTTATCAGCAGCGTCGTTAATGAGGCTCAACTTCTGCCAAATTACCCATCAGATCATTTAAAAAGCTCTCAAACCAAATTGAATTAATTGCGTGTGCTTTACTTCATATTTGCCAGTGTTCTGCAGAAACCCCAAATTTCCAAAAACTCAAAAACAGACAGACTTTGCTATTGATGATTAATATTTCCACTTGTTTTTACAAATTCTAATGCATTATCTAATGATTTGACATGGCCCCATGGTCATGAAACATGGAGATACAAGATTTCCACTGGAAATCAATCATTTGTTTGTGTGCCTCTAGGTTTAAGCATCAATCAAAAGTAACAGTTTTGGCACCTGGACAACACAGCCTCAGGTGATGTCCCGGTCACATGAGGTTTAGGAAAACAAATGTGTTGTTTTCTTCCAAAACATTCACCAAACAACCGCCTCCTTATTGCTTTCCCTATGGAAAGTCAACTTAAAGAAAGGAATCAGTCAGTCCCTAAAAGGTTATCTTAACACCCATCCATCACGGTTGCCATGATGGCACAAGCTATCCTCCATTTCATACTATGAGCCATACAGGCCTTGTGGAGGATCCAGGCCTACACACACCAGAAACAGGAGTGAACCGCTGCTGCAGATCAAAGTCAAATCAAGACACTTTCAGCAGGAGAAAGACTACCTGGCGACCCGAGGTGACGAGTTTGAGCGGCATTCAGAAAAACTCACAAGTGGTCATCCTTTCTTTCGCTGTGCTATTCTAACGCAGATGACCCCAAAGATTTATTTATAATTCACGTGATTCATGCGATGCCATCACTGCTGCAGAAATATGACGAAGCAATTTCAGTCCGTACAGCAGATATCAAAGCTTAAAGAAAAGAGAAGGGAGGGACTCTGCTTGAAACTTCAGGCTCAGCTGCATGCTTTGACATGTGCTGCTGTGAGCTAATGAGGAAACTGTCAGAGTCAAGGCTTACAAATCATTTAAGTAACTCTAATGATAATTCTTTCACACACTCTCTTAACATTTCAAATATCTTTTCTGGTAACACTTTACCTGAAGCTCATGGGGTGTCATAAGGCATCATAAGCGCATTATAAGCAGATTGCAAGTGCATTTTTACAATATAACTTTTATAGTCAGAGCATGAAACTTTATAGGTGGGGATACATTATGGTGTGAATACATGCTTAATGCCATGATATTAAATTCTGATATTTGTGTGATTGTATTGTAAGAAAAGTTTGCAATCACGATGCACTTCAAATCAAGAATTACTGAATTATTTATCTAATTTACTGTTAAATCTGCTCTTGATCGGCATTTCGCAATATTTTAACACTAAATAGCGACATTATTAATCACAGTGAACACTCAGTGAAGAGCTTTCCACTGAGTAAAGCGCAGTGAAGCAACATGCGTGTTGAAACCAGCTGTCACCACTGGAATGACAGAAGAAAAAACTCACCTGAGGTCCAGTTAGGTGAATCTCTCTCTCTTCTCCTTACGCTTCAGGCACGTTAAAAATCCTATGACAGCACGGTGACGAGCACTGTACTCCCATAGTGGTTTAGTGTAAATTCCATGAAAACACACTCACACACACACACACTCACACACACAGTTGTAGGAGTGTGTTTCTTGCCTTCCACGCTACCGCTAACTTTACTTCAGTCCTTTCAAAGGCTCTGAACCAAAGTGCTGCTGAGACACCTCACACGCTCCCTCAGGAGTCCCATCTCCTCCCACTTCTCACACTGTCCCTCCTCTCTCTCACACACACACACACACACACTCGCACACACACACACACACACCTCTCCCATGTGCACAGATTGTGGGCTGCTCCCCCTCCCCCTTCTCTTGCCTGTGGGCTCGGGCCTTTGGGCCTTGGCCAGGACTGTGACTCCCAGGGTGTGTGTGTGTGTGTGTGTGCGTACGCGTGTGTGTGTGTGTGTGCGTGTGTGTGTGGCTGTTTTTGTGTGTGTTTGCCAGTTGAAACAACCCTTTTGGTGCTTCTGTCCTGTTAGTATTGCCCAGCTCAGAGGTTTGGGAGGACAAATGTTAGTCCCTCTGCAGTACATTCAATTCAGTTCAGCTGAATTCAATTCAAAACATTATCGTCCCAGGAAGGAAATTTGGCTTGCAGACACTGTTTACATTATAAACAATAAAAACGCAGTGAATACAATAACAGGACATAAAATGAAATCACAGTATAAAAACACAACAAATCTACCAGACACACAGACATCAGCTGATGAAACCAAACAGGGAGTCAATAACTTGATAAAGTGTAATATTAAGTCACCATTGGTCATTTTGAAGTTTGGAAAAGTAAAATTAAATGGTTTCCTCTACTATATATTCATATATAGTATAAACTGGAAATACTCCAAATACTACTATTTGGCAAGCAAATGTCTGAAAAAAAGTATTCCACAAAAGGATTTTACATTTATACCATTAATCAAATGGTCAATATCTCATATTAGAATAAAACTCTGTTATGACACAAACATTTACTTAATAACTACTTTTCAATAACAACAAACACATATTTTATGACCATGAAAATAGAAAACGTCAATAAAGTAAATTATCTGGGAGCTACAGTATATTTTGCAGTGTGCAGACTCTATTTCTCTATTTATTGAGGTTTTCTTTCTCTCCTGCACCTGCACACCAGTCTGTTTTTGGATGTGCATGTGCTATATTTCTTCTATCTGTTAAAGAAGCCAGTAGGTGGGGTGAGGTGGGACGGGTGGGGGTGGTGGGGTTCCAAAACAGAGTAAAGGGCTGGAAAGTGAGTTTTGAAAGCCAGAAATCAGCACCAAGTAATGGTTGAGTCATTGGTATTGATCCCAGATATATTTTGGTCATTTTGTGCAATGGGGCAGTAAAATCCTACTTATTACCAGGGTGCAAACTACAGGGGAGCCAGGGGGACATGAGCTCCCCAGAAAACATGATTTGTGAAATTTTGGGGGGTCTCTAAAATATTGTCAATATGCTATTTTTGCCATGCATTTCTATTTTTCTGTATCTTCATCATCATGGATCATGCGTAAAATTAGGCTATTACTGATGTATGATTCATGCATGAGGGTGATTCATCACTAATTCACTTTAATAAAGATACCGGCATGCATGCTATTCTTGCCATCACCGTCAATAAACTACAGAATCTAGTACATCACTCTGCAGAGTACACTGTGCCCTGCTTTAGTTGGCTGTATTGTATCATACTGTGATGTCTGGTTTTGATACCCGTGTGGAGGTTTGATGTCGTCATTAACTGATTATTATATATCAGATGTGCTGACATAAAGCAAGTAGGCCTATATGCTTGCAGCTATGAATGTTTCTTTGCAACAAGAGTCACAGTCAGTCCTCTCTTTGAGGCACGCGCAAGAGCCCCCCCCCCCGGTAAAAAAAAGAGAACAAGGGAATAACACTGGCAGAGTTAGGGGTTCGAGTCCCACTTAAGTCATCCATGCTAAATGTATTGACTCATGGTACTTTAAGGCAAAATGACTGAATAGTTGTAACAGTTCGAAATGTGAAAGCCAAAGTCAAAGCCTCCATGAAGCTCGGAGTCCCTCTGCAGTCTGACAGCAGTGTGACGTTGCTGTGATGAGCTGCTGGTTGAAGGTAACATGACTCCACTTTGCATGTGACTCACAGGATCCAGCAGTACGAGCCACATCAGCCTAATGCAGAAGGTAATTAGTAGGGTTGCAAAGGGGTGGAAAATTTCCGGTAAATTTCCAGAAAGTTTCCGGTTAATTTCCATGGGAAGTTAAGCTGGGGAATTTTGGAAATATTCCAAATTGGAAACTTTCCATGGGAATTATGGGAATTTATGGGAATTTATGGGAATTAATGGGAATTAATGGGAATTTATGGGAATTAACTGGGAATTGAGGGTAATTTAATGGAAAGGTATCATATCCAAGCATAAATATTTGTTTTGTTATAAGCAGACATCCATCCAAAATAATACAATTAAAACAGATTTATTTGTAAGTAGAACTTTATCAAGTGTTAAATATTTTATTGAACAATCAATTATTTCATTGAAGAACAAAAACATGAATGTTGAGTTAAATATTACTCATCCCCCCGACCCAACCCATTCAAAAATTAATAAAAATGCACAGGAATGCACAGTGCATGTAGGGGGCGTGGTCTCAATAGCCCTGCAGTAAGCAGTGTGCTATGTGTGCATGTGATTGAGGAATAGCATAGATATTCAACTGTACTTGCATGATATCTGGTTGTTTTAGTCAGGATTATGCTAAAATATATTTTCCCCAACTATATTTAAATTCCCTATTAAGAGCATACCTTCAATTTTGTAAATTCCTGGTTTATTCCCGTTTATTCCCATAAATTCCCATTAATTCCCATAAATTCCCGTTAATTCCCATGGAAAGTTTCCAACTTTGAAAATTCCCAGAATTTTGCAACCCTAGTAATTAGCCATTGTGCTTTTGTAGTAGCGCCGCCTCCACCTGAAAAGTCAACAGGCTTTGTGTTGTTGTTGTGTAAACAGCACCGCACATGCTCAGTGGATGCAGCTCTCCACAGCCTGGTCCTGGGCCAAGAGAGTGTGCCGAGGTACAAGAAGGAGAATTTTTGAGGGGGGTGGGGGATATTTACTGTGTTGCAGGGAAATAATTAAAGGACCATTAAATCATTTCTGGCTTTAATCAAGCTCCAAGGTCCAAGGAGTCTACGGTGGCCTGTAAGGGACAGAAATATAAAAGTCACATTTTCACAATAGAATGATTAAGCTAACTATGGTAATCAGAGCAGAGATCCAATAGAAACGTCTATTGAAGAGGTAATATATTTCATTTGCTACATACTGGAATAATAAAACTGCTTTGGCATTTGCTTTTTTGGCTCGAGAACAAAATGTGGTGAGATGCCAGTTGCTCACTCATCATGGGGGGGGGGGGGGGTGTCACTGGTATTGATCAACCCTATCAACCCCCACAGATATATTAGGGTTATTTAGTGCTAGGGGACAGTGGATAATAAATAAACTCCTGCACACTGCTCTTGCAATGCAAACACCGGCTTATTTAAAGTATAACGTTTCGCTCTCCCTGGACCTTCATCAGTCTGGGATGAAGACTTTAAATAAGTGGGTGTTTGCATTGCAAGAGCAGTGTGGGTATGAGTGTGTGAGTTTATTTATTATACAAATCCTCAGCACTTCTCCAACACACCTGCAGAAAGATCTGGATTTGCAAGTATTTGCTAGGTTTTGAAAGTTCTATGAAACAGTGAAATCTTACTTAATGCACCTTTAAAGTTTATGTCAGATGTCCTGAGACATAAACAGAGGATTTCTTCACTCTGTGGAGACTTTGCAGATGATGCACCAGAGGCTGCATTTCCTGTCTCCACTCAGAGTTTATGGGTTGACCCAACAAATACTGCTTCTGTTTTATTGGGCCATCATAGAGAGTCTATTAGTCTTTATCACTGCTTGGTTTCAGAAGTCTAGCAGCTTCCCAAAAGTCACAAATTCTAAGTCTTATGGTACGTTTCCACAGGATCCGTCATTTCCATGCTTCCCAGTCATTTTCTATGCAAGCAGCTGTGCAATGCATTCTGTGCGCTGCGGCTCCACATTTGCATAAAGTTGAGGTCTAGGCTACTTTATGCAAATCAGGGGCATCCAGCGTGTCTCGCCGCCTCTGGAAACTCCCGAAACTTGTGTACAAACTTTTAAACTAACCGTTGTCGATCTAAAATGAAGACAGATTCAGCAACAAATGTTTTCAGAAACACATTTCGGTGAACTATTTTCGTATAATAAGAAAAAGTTTGCAAACGAGCCGCCATGTTTTTCCAGTTTGAAATCCGGGGGCAGACGGCCCAGCGAGTGACAGCGTTCGTCCAATCGGGTGCAGCAAGGAACCAATATCGAAGCACGCTTATCAAGCGTCCAATACTGGGAAGCAGCGTGATCCCTCGCGTGAAATGATGCCCCTGTGAAAACTTACCATTACCCATCCTGCCAAAAAGATCCCTCTCTCTCTCTCTCACTCCATACATTTCAGTCTCATACAGAATACAGTCTTCTGCCATCATGTAGACCCAGTCGAACAGATACATTTTCTTTTGTTCCCCTGTCAATAAAACATTCAAGGAAAAATACCCCCTAAATCACCTAAAAAAACAACTATTGGTGATGTATCTTACATGTCTGGGTCCAGTTACAATGGAGTTTGATATGAGAAAATGTTTCAGGATGTAAAACCTCAGCGGTAGTCTTTCTAGAGCCGCCATTTTGGCACCAAGAGACGTTCAACAATCATACAGGGAGAAATCCATCGCAGAAGAGGAGAGAGACCAATTTCTCCACCCACAGGAGCAGGAGAGAGACCAGAATGCAATGCAGCAGAGAGACAGGTTGGGGTTTGAGTAAGGGGTGCGACTCTCATTTTTTCTCAACTGGAAAAACTCTTGCTATCACTATCTCTCTCTCTCTCTCCACCTTCATGTAAAACCTACTGCTGAAGGCAACAAGCTGACACCCCTTCTCTGGAGGTTGTTGAAAGGCATTCTGGGAAACGTAGGAAATCGCTAACTGAAGTAGAAGAAGAAGAGGCAGGTTGAGGGAAAGTGGGTTCAACAAAAAAGTAAATCACAACTCTTCAACATAGAATAACTCCTGGAATGAATTGATCACAGATTGATGATATTTAACAGTGACAGAGAATCCGAGATGGGAGATTTTTCCAATAAGCGTTTACATGTCAGCTGTATAAAAATGGTGAACTGTCCCTTTAAAGCTGGAACAGGAGGGGAGCAGAACCTTCCCTGAGGCTCCATGTCCAACATTTCCAGGCCAAGGTAGAGAGACCTGACATTACAGACAGGAGAGAGAGAGAACACATGGACCTGTGGAGAGAGAGAGAGGGGGAGGGAGGGAGGGAGGGAGGGAGGAGGTGGATGAGAGATGATGGGAAAGAGAGAGGGGATGGAAGGATGGAGAGAGAGGACAAAAGGAGAGATGGAGGGAGAGAGAGAGGTAAGAAAGGGAGAGAAGGAAAGGAATGGAGGGAAGGAGAAAAGGCATGCAAAAGAGAGGGAGGATTATGAAAGATAAAAGCAAAGGACAGAGAGGGGGAGGAGAGAGAAAGGTATGGGGTAGAAGAGATAGGCCTTTTGAAGGAAGAGAGAAGAGAGAGAGGGGGATAAGAAATGGAGGGAATGAGAGATGGAAGGAGAGAGACAAGGACAATAGAGAAAGGGAAGGAGGGAGAGGAATGGAGAGAAGGAAAGAGGTAAAGAGAGGGAGGGAGAAGGATGAAGGGAGAGATATAGAAGTAAAGAGTAAGGGAGAGAGGGAGGATGATGACAGAGGGAAAACGAGAAAGGGAGAGAATGAAAGAGAGGGAGGGATGGAAGAGAGAGAGAGAGAGAGGGAGAAGGAGAGCGTTGAAGAGAAAGAGTGACATTGAGCGACGAAGGGAGATGGATAGGAGAAGAGAGAAAGGGAAGGATGGAGGTGGAGAGAGAAAAGGGAGACAGAAGGAGAGGGAGACAGAGAGAGAGTGGCATTAATGAAGAGAAAGTGAAAGAGGGAGGGAAGGAGAAGGATGAAGCGAGAGAGAAGAGAATGAGGAGTGAAGAGAAAGGGACCGGCACTGAGAAATAGAGGGAGATGGATGGATGGAGTTAGAGAGGGAAGAGAGACAGAAAAAGGGGAAGGAGGGAGGGAGGGAGGGAAGGAGAGGGATTGTGATGAAGGGAATAAGCGAAAGAGAGAGAGAGAGAGAAAGGTGAAAAGGAGGGAGGAGGTAGGGTCTGGAAATAAACACCAACAGACGGTGGGCAGGAAGCCACCGGCACCAGGTGAAGAGAGAGAGAGAGAGAGAGAGAGAGAGAGAGAGAGAGAGAGAGAGAGAGAGAGAGAGAGAGAGAGAGAGAGAGAGAGAGAGAGAGAGGCCTGGAGGAAGTGAAACGCTGATCCACCTTACGTAACCTGCTGCTCCATCGCCTGCTGCTGCATCCAGACGCTCCACCTCACACTCACTGGACATGGGACTCATCCTGCTCATGCTCTCGTCCTCACTTAGACTGAGACAGAGCGCAACAGTAGAATAATGCGGCATTCACATCATATGGGAAGAAACGCTAGACCTAAGCTTCCTATCTGATAATCCCATTAACCTCAGCTTTCAGGTGGTAAATACTACTAGAAAGTACTGTTCACTGCAGTTTTCAGGTGGTAATACAACTAGAAAGTACTGTTCATCTCAGTTTTCTGGTGGTAAATATTACTTGAAAATATTGTTCACTTTAATCGGTAAATAGTATTAGAAAATACTGTTCACCTCAGTTTTCAGGTGGTAATACTATTAGAAAATACTGTTTGCAGGTGGTAATACTGTTCACTTCAGTTTTCAGGTGGTAATACTATTAGAAAATACTGTTCACCTCAGTTTTCAGGTGGTACATACTACAAGAAAATACTGTTCACCTCAGTTTTCAGGTGGTACATACTACAAGAAAATACTGTTCATCTCAGTTTTCAGGTGGTAATACTATTAGAAAATACTGTTCACCTCAGTTTTCAGGTGGTAATACTATTAGAAAATACTGTTCACCTCAGTTTTCAGGTGGTAATACTATTAGAAAATACTATTCATCTCAGTTTTCTGGTGGTAAACGCTACTCGAAAATACTGTTCACTTCAGCTTTCAGGTGGTAAATATTACTTGGAAGTATTGTTCACTTTAACCGGTAAATAGTATTAGAAAATACTGTTCATCTCAGCTTTCAGGTGGTAATACTATTAGAAAATACTGTTCACTTCAGTTTTCAGGTGGTAAACACTACAAGAAAATACTGTTAAGCACAGTTTTCAGGTAGTAATACTGTTCGAAAGTACTGTTCATCTCAGCTTTCAGGTGGTAATACTATTAGAAAATACTGTTCACTTCAGTTTTCAGGTGGAAATACTATTAGAAAATACTGTTCACCTCAGTTTTCAGGTGGTAAATACTACAAGAAAATACTGTTAAGCACAGTTTTCAGGTGGTAAATACTACAAGAAAATACTGTTCACCTCAGTTTTCAGGTGGTAAATACTACAAGAAAATACTGTTCACCTCAGATTTCAGGTGGTAATACTATTAGAAAATACTGTTCACCTCAGTTTTCAGGTGGTAAATACTACAAGAAAATACTGTTCACCTCAGTTTTCAGGTGGTAAATACTACAAGAAAATACTGTTAAGCACAGTTTTCAGGTGGTAACACTATTCCCTACTGTTCATCTCAGTTTTCTGGTGGTAAACACTACTCGAAAATATTGTTCACTTCAGCTTTCAGGTGGTAAATCAACACAGGCAGCAAACACTGCAGTGAATCTACTGATGTCGACAGTCTGAGGCAATACAAATTATAATTATCAGTTATATTCACACTAATACAATCAACTTTGCTTTTGAAAAGTGAGCAAAATCTGCTGCAGTTTGCTTATCAGGAAAAACCAGCACTCATCTTACGTCTTTTGCATTTACGTATTTCAGCAGCATGTCACTATACGGACGTTTCAGCATCACAGCCTTCTTCAGCACATCCAGAAACAATGCAATGATTTTAAAGTCACTTTTTAACAGTGACTGACCTTATGATCAGTGAGTTTAAACATGTGAACGCTTCCAAGTTGTAGCAATGAGATCCTGTGCTTCTGCTTCTTCTGATATGGTGTGAAAATGGCATAAATGCTACTAGACAATACCTAAAATTTCAGCCGGTAAATACTACTTGGGAACTCGAGGTTTGGTGACGGACTTTCTGAATTCTGACATCAACAGGACAGGAAATTTTGTGATTAAAATGCCACAGACATGACATGAACTCAAAAGGATCAATGTAAGTGCAGATGTGTTGAGTATGAAAAACTGAGAATAATAATCAGGAGCAACCAAAGTTTACAGAAAACAACCAACCAACCATCTTACTGCTTTTCTTCTTCCTTCTGGGAGTAGTTCCCATATGAAGTGAATACAGAATAGGTTTCAATAGATCACCATTGTTACAAGCAACCAATAGTAAAGAGGTCAAGGGTCAGAGGTCACAGCACACAGACAATAAATGGAACAAAATATTCCTGTGACCCTAGAATGATCACGGATGATAGAGAAGTGAAATGGAAATGATCGAAGCAAATAAAAGCTGAGGAGAGAGGTGAAGAGATTTGTTTAACTTTTATTTTTTACGAAGACAAGAGCATATCGTCGCTGTTGGGTAAAACCTTCGTATCTCCAAAAGGTCAGCGAGTCTTTAGCTTGATGACAATGTATTTTTGAAATTATTTAATGGGTTTTGAAAGGGCTTCATAAGCCCAAGGGGTCGGGAAATTTTCTCAACCCACAGACAAACTGTGTAATTCCTCAACTGAAGTGAAAACATTAAATCACCACAATTGGAGGTTTTCACACGACAACAGCAATATGAACACAAGTCGAGGTAAAAAAACAAAAAAAACCAGTGGAAAATGGAAAGTTCAGGTCCAGGCATGACTGTGGGTTGCACATGTGATGAGTTAATTACCAAAATGAGACAGTTTCATTTTGAGAGAAAAAAAAAAATAATTACCTGAAGATCATCAGCAAATAATCTCTAAAATCTGGAGGATCTGGTCTGTACAAGCGGTATAATTTTGTCAACCAATGGGCCGTGATTTGTTTAATTTAGTCCTGTCAGTCATATTTCAGAGCATGTTGTACCGCTGGGTGGGGGGGGGATATCTAAACCTTTCACAGATAAAATCTCCTCATTTGGAGTAACTAGAGGGATTAAAAACACCGGTGTGTTTTGGCACTGTGCCACACTCTGGGTGTTGCTCTGTTTCTTATCCTCTCTCTGTTTTACTCTACACACTCTACAACTGGAACTTCATACATTTAAATATCAGAAGTTTAATTTTCCTATATATATTACCTCATTTCCTCAACTCCATTACCTCAAATCCTCAAATTTATTATTATTTTTTTTTTATCACAGAGCAATAAAGGAATAACTGCTTCTTTATTAAAAAGATGGGTAGCAGGGTAGAAGTATTACTGGAACTGAGCAGCTTTCTCATTTAATTGTACTGTTTTGAGTGTTTTTTTTTAAATCACTGCTTTTACTTTAGAGTGTTTTGACTGAGATATTGTACTTTGCCACATTTAAATCACATCCGTTACAAAGTACAACATTTGTTTGTCCATAAGCATCAGAAACTGTCCCAGTTGTAAATTGGCCAAATGTGGAGCCATTCAGAAGAGAAGAGAAGAATAAACTACATGGCTTTACTTTATTTTGTATAGTTTTTTTTTTTTTTTTTTCGGTTAAAAGCATCTAGTCTGAACTGTGTCTTCATGGCCTTTTAGAACTGCACGGAAAATATCAAGTAACTCAGTAACTTTTAGTCCGAGTACATTTTAAATGAACTACTTTTTAATTAAGTCGATTTTTACACCAGTAATTCAACCTCTACGTGAGTAAAATTTCAGCGAAATAACAATATTTCTACTTCAGTGGGATATTTTGGCACCAAGTCATCCATCATCCACAAATGGAAATATACCTGTATGAATAAATTCAAATAAAATCAAATATTATAGCAGGGATTCCCAAATTGTTCCATGTGCAGGAACCCCAGGTACAAAGCTTCAGACCACAGATCATCATTTAGTTAAGGTTTTGTCCTGTGGAGCCTCTCTGAGAGGGTTTTTTTTATTGTTGGATGTGATCTAATACAGAATTGATTTGTCAGGGGGAGATAACAGCAAGGAGAGTTAAACCTCTGACCGGAATAGTCATTATTATGCATTCTGGTCTTGTGCTAAATTCTAGTCAATGAAATAATAATAAAATTTAACTGTTTCTCATTTTGCTGGAGGCCCCCAAAGCCTCTCAAGGAACCTTTATTGGAGTACGTTTATTGATATTAACACAATTACTGCATACTGTGAATCTGCAGATGAAAATATAAATTTCATAATGTTGAGACATTTACTGCACATTTAAATGTTAGGCCTTTAGCTGATGCTCTGACAAAGAGCACTGGTGGCTCAGTTGGGCCTCTGTCTGCTCCATCCTGTATATCTTTCTGCACTGTAACCTATGTTCCCAGGGTCCTATGCTCCCCAGATTTATATAGCACATAATGGGAACATGACAAAGGGTCCTATGTTCCCCAGTTCTAGGGTTAGGGTTTGGGTTAGAGACCTTCAAAATCAAATAAAATGATAACCTTTGGTTTTGTTGTGTTTATATAGCTGTTTTGAAGCCTTGTTCCAATAAAAAAACTGGATAAAATGTATGAAATATTTTAACTTGAAACGGGTCAAATTTGACCCAAACACAATAGGGTTAATGTGTGTTAACAGAATACTGAACTGGGGAACACAGGACCTTGGGAACATAGATAGGCTCCCGTTGAATTTTGTAGAAGCGTCTCTGCTGGGAATCGAACTCTGGTGTCCCGCTTGAGAGTCTGCAGTCTAACTCCCTGCAGGCCACGTGAGCCATGAAGCAGTGAACAGAGCAACTGACCGACTGACTGACAATATCATCCATAGAAACTAAAAACTGCCAAAAAATAATCTAAAAAAGTTTAACCTTTACCCTGCATCCACACTGCAAGCAACACAATCAACAAGTCAGTGGAAAACCATTAATTTCCTTTAAAGCTGAGAAACAGAAAAGCTGCTACAGCTGAAACTTATCACTGTTATTGGCCACCGACAGCCAATCAGATCCTTGTTTCCCTACCAGTGTGATTTTGTTTCAGGAACAATAGTTCAGCCTGATATAGTAGTTCAGTACAGCCGATCAAACCCACTGAGCAAAAAACGTGATTTCAACGTTGCGTCTATGCTTTAGCTCTCATATAGCCCAGCATCATTATGGCTATGTATAGACCTATTTTAGACCAAGCAGTAAATACATTATTACAATGAATAAACATCTGTAAATACCAAAAATATGCACCAGAGAAGTCCTGTAGACTAGCCTACAAGATAATTATCTGAGCACAAGAAGTAATTTCAACATTGCGTCTATGCGTAGCTCTCATATAGCCTAGGATAATTTTGTCTATGTATAGACATCTAATAAACTTTCACTTTTCAACCCCATTTAAACTTGATTTAGCCTAGTTGATTTAGTTGATTTAGTTTTAAACGTCTAATCAGCGTAAAATTGCTCAGTGGGAAGCTTCCAAGTTGAAATGATGGTCTGTGGTCTAAAGTTTTGACTTTTATTAGAAAGACTACAGGAATAAACATCTCAAACATCTTGTTGGGCTCGATGGTAAACTCTGAATTAACTTTGATCTGATATGATTTGATTTCTGTTTATTTTCCTTTAAAGCTATCCAAGTAACACTTGCTAGCTAGAAACTGTAACTCATCAAAATGATGTAACATTAGGAAAGGCAACACCAAAGCAGCAAAAAATACATGATCTGCCGGTTCAAAACTTTGTAGCTGCAGAACACTCTGGCCCCGCCCAAATCAGTCAGAGAGGAGCAGAGGTGGTAGAAGTACACAAATTCCCATCTCAAGTAAAAGTGCAAGTACTCATTTAAAAATATACTCTAGTAGAAGTTGAAGTACCATTTAAAATCCTTTACTCAAGTATAAAAGTACGTGGGCTTAAATTTACTTAAAATATAAAAGTAAAAGTCGTTCTCTAAAAAAATGTATTTCTAATGTTCTAAACTGGTTTTCTGTTGAGCGTTCCTCTGAATCCCAGAAGAGAAAGAGTCTGCAGCTCAAATCACGAACCTGAACCCTAGCAGCTGAATTCACTAACGTTAATTCTCTCTCTTGTTGCGTCTCTCTTCTTCGTGTTGCTTCTCTCTCTCTCCCTTTCCCTAATTTTTGTGTGTGTTGCTTTGCTTAACAAGCAGCCAATCACATCTGGCTCTTGATCAGCTGCTTCTGGGATGGAAGCCGTCTGATGCTGAAAATACTTTTTTTTTTTTTTAGAAAATCAGTTGATGATTTCCTGAGAGTAATGAGACTGTTTTGAAAATGTAGTGAGTAGAAAGTACAGATTTTTCTTTTGAAATGTAGTGAGTAAAAGTAAAAAGTCCAAAGAAAAAAAAGTCAATTCCCGCACACACTTATCACCTCTGCATTGATTTATTAAAAAGAGTCAACGTTTCGGTCACAAGGACCTTTCTCAAGACATATCAATCATAAAGTGACATTAGTGCTTAAATACAGCCCATGATTGCATAATAGTCCACAGCTGTGTTGGAGGAGTGTCCATGACCAACACAACAGCTCACTCATTCAAGATTCCCTCAACTGTCAAAACATACAACATCTATAATCGTACACATCATAAAAATAAAAAGTCTTCAGTGAAAGAAAAACTTGAGTAAAGTACAGATACGTGAAAATCTTACTTAAGTACAGTAATGAAGTATTTTTACTTTGTTACATCCCACCTCTGGAGAGGAGTGACCCGTCAGCCAGTTTGCCGGCAGTGTGAACGCGGGGTCATCTCTGGGTTCATCTGATGAGCCCGGTCCCGTTCACGTTCCGCCCCGCCGCCTCCAGATCGACGGACAGTGAAAGGAAAACTGTCGCCGGGTGTCAAGCGGACCAGTTAGCAGGTGAAGTAATGGACTGAGGCTGAGGGTCGGACTGCGGCGTCACTCACTGACTCCTCCGCTCCTCCGCTGACCTTTCTTTAAGTGCGCGTCTGTCAGCAAGGTCAACGTCTTCGAACTCTTTCCTCACCATGCTAACAAGGAATTCGGGGTCGGGTGTGGGACAGAGGGCCGGGGGGAGAAGACTGGGAAACAGAATGGTTTTAGAGAAGGATGAAAAAAAAAACTACTTAACGACATTTAAACCAGATCTGCTCTTTCATTGAAGGCAAAATATGGAAAAATCACAATTTATAAATCTATGTAGGTCTGCACTATCTGTATGCAATGTTTTAAATTTACTGTGGTCTCATATACTCTGCCTTGTAATTTGATGTAATGTTTCTTGTAGTGTATGCATATTTCATTCTAATTTGGAAGATTTATTATTGCACATTTGATTACCTGCCCAGAGACTGGGGATGGAAATTAGCCTGTCTAGCTGTATCTCTGCACAATGCATCAGACTTCTGGGAAGTTTGTTTTTATTACTGTTACAAAAACCTAAAAAATATGGTCCTGTGTACTACAGCTCAGATGGTAGAGCAAGGCACTACCACTGCCAGGGTTGGGGGTTCAACTCCCACTGAAGCCACTCATACTAAAGACAGGGGAAAAGAAAATTAAAGAAAAACATATGGGTTCACTCACAATGTGCATCTAAAAGTGGGAGTATTTGTTGTGTTTTTTTATGTTTCTACTTTACTTGATTTGATTCTTTTAATGCAATGCATTTTGCTTGTTCTTTTATATGAATTTTATCTTTTTATCTGTCTTTTATCTGCCTTTTATTGATGTAAAGCACTTTGAGCTGCATGTTGTGTATGAAAGATGCTATACAAATAAAGGTTATTATTATTATTGTTAAAGATGTAAGCACTCATACTACTGTGGAACATTTTGGATGAAAGTGTCCACCAAATCACACAGTAGCATGGCTGCTCATCATAGCTTAGCCTTGAGTGAGTCCACATTTGAGCTTGTAGTTTTTATCATAAAGGAGAGCAAAGATCAAGCAAAAATTGACAGAAATGTATTTAGAAGTCATCAAAAAAAATCACATCGGCAAGCTTTCACAACCAATGTTCCCCTTAAGCTGATAGTTTGATGATCTACATCTAATTATTTATCACATTGACCAAACTTAACGTCTTGTCAGTCATCAGTCATTGCTCCAGATATATAAGTATTGGTGGGAAGTGATATCACATGCTTATAGTTTACTGAGCTGCAGTGTATTTTAGTTCCTGCGACTATTCAACCATCGACTCTCAGGAGATGCAGGTTGATAAACATCAGAGCAACTCCAGCCTGAGTTCCTACTAAACAGCAACAAGTAGTGGTATTCAAATCGGTTTCAGCTCAGTTTAGTTTATTTGATAAAACGCAAAGGTGCAATGATAAAAACACAGAGATAAAATGCAATGATAAAAACAAAGAAAACAGAGATGCAGCTGATTTGTGCAGGTGAAAGAAAACACAAGGGGTTTATAAAAAAAAAACACCTCACCTCCAACTGCCGAAAGAAACAAACCAGGCAATAGAACAATCAAGATGACAATCCTGAACATAATAGGATTTTAGGCATTGAAAGACTAATAATTATACTTAATTTAAATGCTTTTATCTGTTCAACATGATAAGACTTGCAGCTGTTGTGTTGCACACTGGAGGAGTTTGTAAGACACATTTTTGAAGACTGAACATTCCTTCAGTCCCAGTGAAGGAATTTTCTCTGCAGCCTCACATATCTTACCCCCCTGCTCCTCTGCCTCCCTGCAGGTTGTGAGGTACTAACCCCTATTGGGGTAGCTTTGATTTATGCCCCCCCACCTCCCCTGCCTGCCTGATAAGGATCATACAGGTAGCAGCAGGCTGAGCAGCTCTTGTCCTCTCTACATGAGCGGGAAGCTCTCTCACCGTCAATTGATTACTGTTCAGAATTTTAGAATTGAAATACCTCAGCTTTCAAAATGCCCCTCCATGACTTTCCCTCAACCCAATGTCTGTGCAAACCATAGACTGTAAAAAAAAAAAAAAAGATGGACGTAGTGAGTGTGAAGTCACCCATTGGTCTCTGAAGGGCCGTTTTGAAGCCAAAAGATCGGGTTTACGATCGCCGCCATGTTGACATTTATTGGAGCCAGTGCAGCCAGAGTGAAGCTGAGGGTCGAACACAGAGCCTCCGCCTGCTATTGGCCCGTATTCAGCGACCTGTTGGTCACTGGACAGGCAATCACTAGGAAAACAACCCTGTTTTATAAGGGACTGTTTGTTATTTATGAGAGGGGGGGGGGCTGGCTGGGGTGTGACTTCGCTTTTTTTTTTTTATCTTGACCCTCCCCGGAGCTACAAATATTTTTCCTTGAGCCTCCCTGAGTGACTGGGGGGAAAATGCATGACTCTCCCTCCACCATAAATAACCATATTTTATTATATTCACACCAAAGGTAGGTAGTATTGGAGAAAATTAAAAAAAAGCAAAGGCTGGCCTTTTCCAACCATAGAGGTTGAAAATTAGAACTGATGACTTTTTAAATATTATTTTTTTTAGACTATAAGAGGCCCTGACGCTTCCCCTCGCGGTGCGAAGTCAACATGCATTCTGGGTATGACAGCTGCTGACAATCTGAAACGCAATGAAAGATAAACGTGGAATTTGGAGGGGCTGCAGGTGTCTTTCCTGTAGGGACTGTGAAGAACATATGAGCCCGGACATGACACAAACCCATGTGGGTGCTGTGGCTGTCCACCGGGAGCACATCTCCGTACTGCTGCTGAGTCAGCGATGAGGCACCGGCTACAGCCACTTTTTCCAGCAAAGATGCGTTTGCCAAGGTAACGTTACACAGGCTGGCTAGCAAGTAAGTTACAAGTTTAGTGAGTCCCGTCACCATACAGCGGTCAAACACGTATTTTGAAAAGAAAAAAGGTATTTAAAATAAATACAAAATACAACCATTTAAAGGTGTATGTCCCTCCCTTAAAGCTAAAATAAAAAACATAATTCCCTCCCCAGTGCTTAAAAAATTATTTGACGTGCCTCCCCCGTTTTCCCCATTTAATCTGTGATGTTCAGTGCATTGCTCTCTCTCACTCTTCCTCTCTCCCTCACCCTTCACCATTTTCACTCCTTCTTCTCTCTCTCTATCTCTCTCTCTCCTCTCTCACTCACACACACACACACACACACACTCCATCCTTTCATTCCAGACTCACTGACAGACAGGCAGCTTGGCTACACCCCCAGAACTTTCAGGCTCACTTTTTTTCTTTTAGTGTGACTGACAGCTGAAAGATGTCAACAACTGGCCAGCCAGGGTAAACAGAACCCACCAATCACGATCAATCACTGGTCGAAGGTAAACAAACTTGACCAATCACAGACCAGCTGACCTGCAGACTGCTATGACAGCTCAGTAAGCAAATGGCGTCAGGCTGGCTGAAAACACATTTACTCAGTTTTACCTGCTTTCCCTCTTTCTTTCACTGTTTCTTTCAGACTCCAGGGTATCTGCAGGTTTCAGAAAGACAAATTTAAAGGAAAATTTGGCTTTCTGAAACCCCTCGGATACTTTTACTCGGTCAGATCTCATCAATCTGTGATGTTCAGTATATTCCAGGAGTTATGTGATAAAGTGTTGTAATTTCCTTTTTTGTTATAGCTACTTTACCTCAATCTACCTCGTCTACTTCAGTGAGTGATTTCCTACGTTTCCCAGAATGTTCCACCCCTCCTTGATCAAACCCCAACCTGTTTCAGGATTTAGACCATGGGACACTAAAACTCTCTATTGAAACGCAGGATAACAATGATAATACTTCTAATACTTGTTCTGTTGCACTAGAATCACTTCAGCTTCCCATAGACAACCAGTGTAGTATTGATCAATTCTACAATCAATATGTAATCAATCAAACTGTCATCATATCAGAGGTGGAAGACACTGACTGGACCAGATCTGATGTCAGCCTCATATATTGATCTAATCCCAATCAAAACGCCTCTCCAAGTTGCTCTCTCAACACCTGTGTGTGTGTGTGTGTGTGTGTGTGTGTGTGTGTGTGTGTGTGTGTGTGTGTGTGTTTCCCTTCTCCCTTTTCTCCACAGTTATCATTTTCTTTCCTAGCGCTCTATCATCCATGATCATTCTAGAGTCACAGGAATATTTTGTTTCATCTGTTGTCGGCATGGCGTGACCTCTGACCTTTGACCTCCTTACTATTGGTTGCTTGTAATACCGGTGATCCAGGATTATTCTACTGCTGCAGTGTTGAAATGGTGACAAATTACTGTAAAAATGACATTTACTGGTCTGGATCAGACCATCTGTTAACTGTATCAAATGAAAATAAATGTAATTCCAACTGTAATATTAACTATATTGCACGTTTTTGCATTTTCTTATCAGTTTACGTTTGTGAATTGTATTTGTTTAGTCTTTTTCACTTATTTTGTAGTTGGGGTGGATTTGTGCAAATGATTTCTTTGTGTTCTTATGGATGACTTTAAATTTAGCCATTGAAAAATTTAAACCCATAAATGATTTCCCCATGCTAAGTGCCCCACTTGTTCTGAGATGATCCTATCTGGTGACATTAAAACTCCACTTTCTTCTCAGGTGGCATTAACCATCCGCTGTAATTGAAACGTGTCAGAGCATCTTGAGAAGATCAAAGCGTCAGTATTTTCAGAGAACTTCCCCATTTTGAGGTGCTGAGAGATCGCAGGCACCAAGTATGACAAGATTTCACTGAGCGCTCCTATGATTTGACTGATTTGTGTTTACGGGGGCGGCTGCAGCCCGGGGGCTGGAGAGGCAGGCGTGAGACTGGAGACTAACTGGTTCAAATCCTCCACCAGAATCCACTGTCGTGCTGTATCCTGTTAACGACCTAATTACCCCATTAAAGCTTCATCTGTCAAAAGTTTGGACACACACATTTTTCTTTATTTTTACTATGAAGACATCAAAACTATGAAATAACACAAATGGAATTATGCAGTGACCAAAAAAGCGTTAAAGAAATCAAAACTACCTACCCAAGAATATTTTAGATTCTTTAAAGTAGCAAGCTTTGGAAAGAAATTCAAACATAGGATCAACTTCACTATTTATATTTGTCTAAGAAACGCAAAAAAAAGCAGAAGCCTTTAGATCAAAATGGCTTTAAGAGAATGAAAAACATGGTGGGTCCAAACTTTTGACTGGTAGTGTATTTAAAAAACATCCCTGGTAAATCTGAGGAAATAAAAAACACTCTCCCTTCCCACTGCAGCTACAGCCGAAGTGCCTTTGAGCAAAGCGGCCCCCCTGCCAAACGGCTTCTTCATGGCTGTCCAGTGGAAGAAGACTGCGGTTGTACTGGGCGGCTCCCAGTGTGAATGTGGGAAACTGTGTGAATGTGAAGCAAAGTGGAGATGGATAAGAAAATACATGTACAGTGAAACTCCTCCCTCCATAAATACAGGTTACTGAGGAAGATTAATAACACAGAAACAAGAATATACTCAGATGAAAGGAGTCAGATGAGAAATTTATGACGAGTTGAAGGATTGATTCAGTCAGAGAGAGAATGTATGTGTTCGTGAATGAAAAGTTCTAAGGTTATACTTGAAATAGTCGTAATTTTATGCATCTGTAACACTTTTTAAGTCTTGTTTGTAAAAGTACGACTGTATGAAATGGCAAATTTGTGCATGTATCTTGTGAAAGTAATACAGACTTTCTCCTCCTCTTCCTCCTATTGAAAGTTTAAACTTGAAGAGTCTTAACCGAGGAGTTTGTGAAGTCTGTGTTAAAAAACTTACTTTGAAAGCCCGCGTTTAAACCAAACAAAACCGTCTGGCACATTTTCTATTTTTTATCTGTAAAGCTTTCTTCCAAAAGGCTGAAACGTGACTGTTGCTCTCATTTTATAAAAGAGAGCCACTTTCCATTTCCACCAAACAAAACCTCACTGAAAATAGTGGGAGGGATAAAATTGCTTTTCTTTTGAGGAATTTTTTTTTTATTTTTCAATGGCAGAGAGAAAGAGTGAGAGAGAGAGGGAGTTCAGCTGAGGGCGACCACGTGTTCGGACAGCACATGTGGGAATGACTGTCATTGCCGAAGACATTGCGTTTCCAATGATTTGACCAAACAGAGGAGCGAACTGCAGAGCTTGAGCACGCTCAGTTCAGTCTACTGTCTCTCTATTCTGGCGTGACGAGTGTCTAATTTTGTTTCATACAAAGAGAGAAAGAGGGGAAGGATGTGAGGAGAAAATGACAGAGAGAGAGAGATAACCACAGAAAGACAAATGGAGAGAGCCACTGAGACAGGAGAAACAGACAAAATCAGAGGAAATTATTGATTGATTGATATATTTTTTTTGATTTTATGTCAGTGTCACATGCTCTAGGTGTCCAGCCCACATGGGCTTACAACAGACGTCCATACATCACGTTGGAAGGGAGGGATAATGAACAGCGAACCGGTCATTATCACAAAATAAGCCTGGACAGGCAGAATCAAGACCGTGACATGAAGGGGAGGCTTGCTGTACATCCTGCTTATTACACAGCTACTTACCAAACAAACCACACATTAATCATTAATCATTTGACACTTGAACTTGACATTTGAACTGTAACCATAGAAACGTCTGTAGCTAGCATCCATGCTACACTGTAGCAGAACTGCAACCATTCAGCTGCTAACCAGCAATAACCAGGAAGTTTGGTTCTCTGAATAAATTAAAAAGGAACATTGTAAAATGATCTTCCATGTTTCTAACCTCTGTTAGCCAAATGTTTGTCTGCAGTACGGAAGCCGAGAACGGCCGTGCTTACAATTATTTTTTTAATGCCGTTATCTCGAGATCACGAGTTAATTATCTCGTTATCTCGAGAAAACGAGCTTTGTTATCTCGAGATAACGAGATAATCAACCCGTTATCACGAGAAAACAAAATGTTGTTTCCTTCTATTACTTATGATGTTTATCAGAGGTCAGGAGTGCCATGCCAGCATGCATAGGGCGTTTTGACAACTGATTTTTAAGCTGGAAATGTAACTGCAGCAAACAAAACTACACATTTATGCTTCCTGTTCAGTTATGAATCCTCCCCGACAATCATGACAGTGATCTTGAAGGCTGAAATCAGGTGTGATCAAATGAACCAGACACTCTTTCGAGTTCTCCATATTATCCCGTGATCTCGAGAAAACAAAAGTAGTTTTCTCATGATAAATTATCCTGTTATCTCGAGAAAACAAAAGTCGTTTTCTCGAGATAACAGGATAATTTATCACTTGATAATTAACTTGTTATCTCGAGATAACGAGATAATTAACTCGTGATCTCGACATAACGGCATTAAAAAAAATAATTGCAAGCACGGCCGTTCTCGGCTTCTGTACTGCAGTAACCAAGTAGTACCTGCTTTTTCCTGCAAGGTGGCGCAAGTTAATTTGATTAGAAATCAACAAATTGACCAGACTTCTTGACAGCGAAGTGATATGATTGGATTTGAAACAGAATGACCTCAGAATGCATTTAATGTCTAATCAGAATTGAGTATTCAACAAAGCTATTCACAGAAAAACCCAGGTCTCACACTAACAAAGTGTGTTGCCATTTTTCTCAGGATTTACAGACTGTTTACAGTTTGTTTGATTACATATTTAATGCAGAATTTGTCAATACTACAGCTGGTTATCTATGGGAACTGAACTGATTCTAATGAAACATTTTGATCAGATTCCACAGAATAAGATGTTGAATAGCTTCACAAAATATCGGCTATCAGCAGCTTCCAACAAAAAAATATTAGTATCAACCTCACATCAGTTAAACCCTATTTGCTGTGTGTGTGTTGTATTGTATTCACATTTGCTGCATGAGGCCAAATGCATCTCTGACCTCCTCCACTGTGATCCAATCTTCAGTTTCTTTTGGTTGTATTTACATCTGGATGTTTTGGCTTTATCTGAATGCAATCCCATCAGAGACAGAAACAAGGAAGGAGAGGATGGAGAAAGAAACCAAGAGAAAGAAAGATAGAGCCATGGAGAGATAAAGAAAAATGAGAAAGGAGGGAAAAGGGAGAGTGAGAGGGAGAAAGATTAGAAAGCCAGAGATGCATAGAGAAACAGACAGAGATAGAGACACAGGCCGGGAGAAAAAATGAGGAAGGAGGAAAGAGACTGAGGAAACATAAAGAGAGAGGGATGAAAGGAGGGAGACGAGACAGAAACAGAGTGGAGGACAGAGGAAGGAAGATGTGCTAAATCACTCTCTTTCATCACGTCAAACAGACAGCTCTCATAACTTAACAGGTTTGAACAAACCCGTCACGCCTGGAAAAGTGCGTTGTCAAAATACTTGCTGCTGATATTGTCTGTGAGCTGCGGGATCAGAACCAACTTGTCGACATCTAAGCGTTTCTTCACAGAGCTTCAACAAAGAACAATGAGAATCATTTTCAGACTGAGAAAAACTGATTATTCGTCCTTGGGAAAGGGTGTAATTACAGATTGCTTGTTGCTGTCCAGAGTTGCGGCTCTCTTGAATGTGAAAACCCACACTAAAATAGAATTCACATTATTCTGGGCAGCAGTAATGTAAAGGTCAGAGAAGCTGCTTGTGACTGGAGTGTCCCTGGTTTGAATCCCCATACTGCCTAGGGACAAGTGACTCACAAAAGCTCTCCTCTTCCTCAGCGATTACAGCTGAAATGCCCTTGAGCAAGGCACTGTTTTGGCAAGTAAACATTATTATTGGCAGGTAACTTTTTAGTTTAGCAGCCAAGATGTTAATTTCAGACTTTGCTTACAATAGGCTACTCTTCCACAGGTTAATACACTAGGATAAGGCTTTTGTACTGCATTTTATAAACCGACTCTTTGATTGTGTTTTAGGGTGGATTATCCCTTTAGGTTTTTGGGTCAGAAGCCAAATTGCATGATCTGTGGTTGATCTGGTCTCAGACAGTCAGTCAACAGTTCTGCAACATGTGATGATGTCAGCACTTTCACAACGGATTTGTTGAATATTTAATTTTCATGTCAGGCATTTAGCTGACGCTCTTATACTCTTATATGTTTTACACCATATGAGACCTTTAACAAATCGTATAAATCTCCAGGATTTTAGATAAGCGATCAAATGTGTAATTAAGAGCATTAGCAGCTGTCTGAAATCAAAACAGTAATGCCTTACTTTACTCCGTTAAAGGAAAAAGTAATGTGATTACAGTAACATGTTACTGTAAGAAAGTAACATGTAAGCCGCAACACTGTCCCTGACACTCTAGAATGATCCTGGATGACAGAGAAGTGCTAGGAAAGGAAATAAGGAGACAGAGGAGACAGGCAGGAAGGATAGTTTCCATATAACTTCATGACAGGAACGCATTAGAGCACAAGAGGAAATGTGGGAGAGGAGGATGTGATTCATGAGGGAGAGGGGGATGTGAAATATTTCTTCAAGAGATGAGTTCTCCACTCGCAACGGAGAGAAGAGGATTTTTTTTTTTTTTTTTTTTACTTCAAGGTAGGAGCTTATTAGAGCGAGAGGAGGAGGAAGATATTGGAGAGGAGGCTGTGATTCGGGAGGAGAAGAGTGATGAAGTATTTCTCAAAATGTTTATTTCACTTAGACCCCCTACTGAGTCAACACTCCTCCGGAAGTTTGACGAAATCCACAGCTGCACACACTGACTCATACCCTTGACTTTTGCTCAGTCTAGACTGATTTTTACATGGAACCTTTTTTTCTGTTTTTCATGTTTGATTCCCTGCACAGGATCAATAAAGTATCCAGTAAGTGAGGCTGAGTGATGCTCACACAACGCTTTGAATTCAATTACTCCTTATTACTCCTATTTGGTGTTTTGCACACGAACATAAGGCTGACACATTTTTCTTTTAAATTCTTTTCATTCATGCATTTCTATGTAACACATTCTGGTGTTGAAACTGTCTGTTGAGTTATGTCTGATAACCCACATCTGCTATATTCTTATTTCTCTCCCATTTTTTCTTTGCTGAACTTATTTGCTGCTGCTGCGACGACCCAGTTTCCCCCACAGGAATCATCAAAGTTTCACTTCAGCCCATCTTATTATGAACTTATTATGAACTTGAAGTCTAAGAGTTAAGGGGTTTGACCCATTTCGTACTATAGGGAAACCAGGGGAAAAGGTAACAGGTCGCTTCCGTTTGCATTTGTGTGGGCAAATGAAGCCGTATGCAAATTATGAAGGAATGCAAATTTATCCTCCGCGCAACCGTCTCAGCTCTGTGGTTAACAGGTTATGATGGTGCGTTCCTGCATGGAGGATCTTGGTTCAAATCTCCTTGCTGTAACTGTAACTGGACAGTCACAGGTTTGAACCCCGCAACTGCCAATAGAAACGTGCTGGAGTTTTTTGTTTTTATTTAGTCTCCATCTTTGCTGCTCAGCGCTCGTTGCTGTGGTGTTTCTGCACTGCACTTCCCAGAGACCACCTGTCAATCAAACAGTGTGGGCGGAGCTTGGATTTTCCCGTTGACGCAGTTTGAGTTTCTCTTTTCTTTGTCTGTTTAGCCATGGTGGCTATCACTGCTCATGCTAACTACCCAGTTCGTCCTCTTCTGTTGATCCCAAACAAACAGGAAACATAAAACGCATCACTTCCTTTGATAGGTTTCCCAGGAAAGAGCCACCAGACACCGACAGTTCAGAACAGACAATGAAAAAGCTTTTATCAACTGGATATAGGTTGGATCACTGTTGAGTAGCAGGCAGATAGAGAGGAGAAACACAGATATTTATTTAGGCTATATGAAAATGTCACTGATTATTACTTTAAGTAGAAATGTATGAATATGAAAATGTGCAAAAAAATGCACTGTTACAGACTATTTATGAACTCCAGCATTAGCAGGATCTGCAAAGTATAGTAGAAGTGTAGCAGAATTATAAAATATGATTAAAATCCACTACCAGTCAAAAGTTTGGACACACCTGACTGAATGTGCTATGTTTTTCATTCTCTTAAAGCCATTTTGATCTAAAGGCTTCTGCTTAAATGCGATTAAATGTGTTTCTTAGACAAATATAAACAGTGAAGTTGATCCTATATATGAATTTCTTTCCAAAGCCTTTGCCTTTCCATCAAGG